>NW_027514392.1:1037500-1212059 GCF_048772815.1 Callospermophilus lateralis | reverse complement strand
TAGAAGAAGGATTTCTAGCACCATGGTCCGGTAATTGAGTCTCAAACACGAGCCAAATGTGCGACCTGAGATCCCATTTGACTGATCCGCGCGGCCCACCCAGTGGCTAAAGACAGTGGGCCACCACCGAGATGGGTCCAATAAGCAGGGAGAAACGTTGATAAGGATTCTGTGGAATCCTGCCGGTAGAGCCCCCACTGAGCCCTGAGCTGAGTTCAGGATTTCAGACAGGGAAGGAAGCGGTACAGTTCTATCTCCCACAATGGAAACTCTTCCAAGGAAACCAATGGCCATCATCTTGGAGAGCTGAAGTAACCACAGCCACTCTCCTACAGATTACAACAATAAAACAGGAGTTTGTTATTCAGCTCATCTCCCATATATCGGGGAATTCGCATAAAATCTCTCCTAGGATTTCCGGGGGAGAGATTATCAGAGCGAGCCTGCATAAAGATGGGGGAAAACAAGAGGCAACTGACCTTCAACTCCCCCTCTCATCAACTGTGAAAATAAAACCTGTCTAACCAGTGCTGGGGGAGGGGCAAGTGGAAAAAATCAAAACAATAGAGTGTCTGGCTTCCCAATAGACACCCTCCACAACCAACAAACGGCAGGCCCAGAGTACAGTTTAAACTGCCGAGAGCCATCACTCAGGGGAAATCTGGTCTTGCAGGAAAAACCAGGACTAGCAGGAGAAACCAGAGGACTAGAGGCCAGGCCCTTGTGACTGGGCAGCGGGAGACTGCAGGCCCACAGGCGACAGTCCACCCGCTGCCCGCGTGACTAGGCGGCTTGAGAACGCCCTGCCGCCGGCGACCTACCGCACCACTGGGTGGCTAGAGATCGCCCGCCCGCCAGTGACAGCCCACCTGCTGCACAAGTGACTGGGCAGCTGGAGACCGCCTGCCCGCCGGCCACCGACCGCACGACTGGGCAGCTGGAGACCGCCTGCCCGCCAGTGACCTGGAGCTGAAACCAACAAGTGACAGTACAGTCCCACCCCCCTATACGGACACCTCAGCAAGGAGCCTTGGGCCTGCCAAAACAGAGAGGTGACGTCACTGGAGCTCGGCCTTCGGAATTTCTTCCAAGCGGAATCCACTTTAGCATGCATAGTCTACCAACACAAAGGAGAGACAACAGAGACATACAACACCAAAACAAATCTCTAGAATAAAGCAGAAACACAGCAATCAAATACAGCTGGAAAGTAACGTGAACATCATGAAAAAACAATGGAATAAAAGGAGTACAAACAATGCAGGACAACTTAATTCTACAGGAGGACCTAGAAGCACCAGAAACAGGGATAGGGAAAGAAATCAAGGCATACTTAACTCAGATGGAAAGAAATATTAGAGAAGACATGAGGCAGCAAGTCCAAGGAATAAAAGTATATTTTGAAAATGAATTAAACAAACAAATTCAAATGGCAAAAAATGAGCTTTACCAAAAAATAGAGATCTTAAAAAAATTCAAACAGTAATTCTAGAAATGCAGGAAACTATAAACTAAATTAAAAACTCAAACAAGAATATTACAAATAGAGTAGATCAAGTAGAAGTCAGAAAATCAGAAAATGAAGACAAAGTTTATCAACTTGAAAAGAATATAGTCAACACAGAAAAGATGCTTAAATCTATTCAAGAGATAAGGGATGTCAAAAAAAAAAAAACTTGAGAGTCATCGGGATAGAAGAAGGCATAGAGATTCAAACCAAAGGAATGGACAACATATTAAATGAAATAATTCTAGAAAACATCCCAGAGATGAAAGATGGATTGGATTGCCAAATCCTGGAAGCCTACAGGACCCAAAACATTCAAAAACATAATAGACCAAATCCAAGACATATAATTATGAAGATAGCCAACATACAGAACAAGGAGACAATATTAAACGCTTATAAGAGAAAGGAGGCAGATTACATTCAGGGGTAAACCAATTAGGTTAACAACTGATTTTTCATCACAGACTTTGAAAGAGAGAAGATCCTAGAACATTGTATTTCAAATGCTGAAAAATAATGGATTCCAACCAAGAACACTGTACCCAGCAAAATTAAGCTTCAGATTTGAAAATGAAATTAAAGTCTTTCATGATAAACAACAGCTAAAAGAATATGCAGCCAGAAAACCAGCACTGCAAAGCATTTTGAGCAAAATACTACAAGAAGAAGAATTGAAAAATAGTGCCCAAAACTAACAGCAGGAGGTATTTCAGTAAAGGGGGAGGAAAATAACCAAAAAAGTAAAAACTAGCCAAACTAAAATATAATAAATAAATAAACATGACTGGAAGTACAAATCATATTTCAATTGTAACCTTAAATGTTAATGGCCAAAACTCACCAATCAAGAGACATGGGCTAGTAACGTGGAAAAAAAAAAATCCAACAATATGTTGTCTTCAGGAGACCCATATTATAGGAAAAGACATACACAGGCTGAAGGTAAAAGTTTGGGAAAAATCATACCACTCACACGGCCCTCGGAAGCAAGAAGGAGTGGCCATACTCATATGGAATAAAATCAACTTCAAACCTAAGTAAATCAAAGGGATAAAGAAGAACACTATATTCTTTTAGAAGGAACCATCCACCAACAAGACTAACAATTATCAATTTGTATGCACCAAGCAATGGAATTGCAACGTTCATAAAACAAACTCCCCTCAAGTTCAAGAGTCACATAGACTACAACACAATAATTATGGGTGAATTCAACACACCACTCTTGGCATTGGACAGATCCTTTAGAGAGAAACTGAATAAAGAAACTATAGAACTCAACAGCACAATCGATAACCTAGACTTAACAGACATATATAGAATATATCAACCATCATCAAGTGGATACACGTTCTTCTCAGTAGCAGCACATTGATCCTACTCAAAGATAGACCATACATTATGCCATAGGGCAATTCTTAGTAAATATAAAGGCTTGGAAATAATACCATGCACCATATCTGATCATAATGGAATGAAACGGGAAATCAATGATAAAAGAAGGAAGGAAAAATCCTGCATCACATGGAAAATGAACAACATGCTACTGAATGATCAATGGGTAACAGAAGACATAAAGGAGGAGATAAAAAAATTCTTAGAGACAAATGACAATACAGACACAATGTACCGGAATCTATGGGACACAGTGAAAGCAGTTTTAAGAGGGAAATTCATTTATTGGAGTTCTTTCCTCAAAAAAAGAAAAACCAGCAAATAAATGAACTCATGCTACACCTCAAAAACCTAGAAAAGGAAGAGCAAAACAAAAGCAAATGTAGTAGAAGACAAGAAATAATCAAATTTAGAGAAGAAATCAACAAAATTGAAACAAAGAAAAACATTGAAAAAATTGATAAAACTAAAAGTTGGTTTTTTTGAAAAAATAAATAAGATCGACAGGCCCTTAGCCATACTAATGAACAGAAGAAGAGAGAGAACTCAAATTACTAAAATACGGGATGAAAAAGGCAATATCACAACAGACACTACAGAAATAAATAAGATAGTTAGAAAGTATTGTGAAACACTATATTCCAATAAAATTGAAGATAGTGAAGGTATTGATAAATTTCTTAAGTCATACGATCTGCCCAGATTGAGTCAGGAAGACACACACAATTTAAACAGACCAATAACAAAGGAAGAAATAGAAGAACCATCAAAGGACTGCCAACCAAAAAAAACCCTGGACTCGATGGGTATACAGCGGAGTTCTACAAAACCTTCAAAGAAGAACTAATACCAATATTATTCAAGCTATTTCAAGAAAAACAAAAAGAAAGAGCTCTTCCAAATTCATTCTATGAGGCCAACATCACCCTGATCCCGAAACCAGACAAAGACACTTTAAAGAAAGAAAACTACAGAACAATATCTCTAATGAACTTGGATGCAAAAATTCTCAATAAAATCCTGGCGAATCGAATACAGAAGCATATCAAAAAAATTGTGCTTCATGATCAAGTAGGATTCATCCCTGAGATGCAAGGCTGGTTCAATATATGGAAATCAATAAATGTAATCCACCACATCAATAGACTTAAAGACAAGAACCATATGATCATCTCCATTGATGCAGAAAAAGCATTCGACAAACTACAGCATCCCTTTATGTTCAAAACACTATAAAAACTAGGGATAAAAGGAACTTACCTCAACATGGTAAAAGCTATATATGCTAAAAATCAGGGTAGCATCATCCTAAATAGAGAAAAGCTGAAGAAATTCCCTCTAAAATCTGGAACAAGACAGGGATGCCCTCTATCACCACTTCTATTCAATTAAGTTCTAGAAATACTAGCCAGAGCAATTAGACAGACAAAAGAAAATAAAGGCATAAAAATAGGAAAGGAAGAATTTAAATTATCGCTATTTGTAGATGACATGATAATATATTTAACAGACCCAAAAGGGTCTACAAAGAAACGGCTTGAGTAAATAAATGAATTCATCAAAGTGGCAGGATATAAAATCAACACACATAAATCAAAGACATTTTTGTATATCAGCAACAAAACTTCTGAAATGGAAATGAGGAAAACCACTCCATTCACAATATCCTCAAATAAAATAAAATACTTGGGAATCAACCTAACAAAAGTGGTGAAAGATTTATATAATGAAAACTACAGAACTCTAAAGAGAGAGATAAAAGAAGATCTTAAAAGATGGAAAAATGAACCCTGTACATGGATAGGCAGAAATAACATTATCAAAATGGCAA
Source organism: Callospermophilus lateralis (assembly GCF_048772815.1). NCBI lineage: Eukaryota > Metazoa > Chordata > Mammalia > Rodentia > Sciuridae > Callospermophilus > Callospermophilus lateralis. The sequence goes on along the minus strand of NW_027514392.1, from coordinate 1,207,323 downwards.
TATTACCCAAAGTTCTCTACAGGTTTAAAGTGATGCCAATCAAAATCCCAACAGCATTTCTTGTAGAAAAAGATAAAGCAATCATGAAATTCTTATGGAAAAACAAAAGACCCAGAATAGCGAAAGCAACTCTAAGCAGTAAGTGTGAATCTGGAGTTATAGCGATATCAGAGTTCAAACTGTACTACAAAGCAATAGTACCAAACACAGTGTGGTACTGGTACCAAAACAGGAAGGTGGACCAATGGTACAGAATAGAGGACACAGAAACCAATCCACAAAATTACAACTTTCTTATATTTGATAAAGGGGCTAAAAGCATGCAATGGAGAAAGAATAGCATCTTCAACAAATGGTGCTGGGAAAATTGGAAATCCATATGCAAATAAATGAAACTGAATTTCTTTCTCTTGCCATGCACAAAGGTTAACTCAAAATGGATCAAGAAGCTAGATATAAAATCAGAGACACTGCGTCTGATAGAAAAAAAGTTGGTTACGATCTTCATACTGTGGGGTCGGGCTCCAAATTCCATAATAAGACTCCCATAGCCCAAGAGTTAATAACAAGAATAAACAAATTGGACTTACTTAAACTATAAAGTTTTTTCTCAGCAAGAGAAACAATAAGAGAGGTAAATAGAGAGCCTACATCCTGGGAACAAATTTTTACCCCTCACACTTCAGATAGAGCCATAATATCCAGAATATACAAAGAACTCAAAAAATTAAACAATAAGATAACAAATAATGTAATCAACAAATGGGACAAGGAACTGAACAGACACTTCACAGAGGAAGACATACAATCCATCAACAAGTACATGAAAAAATGCTCACCATCTCTAGCAGTCAGAGAAATGCAAATCAAAACCACCCTAAGATACCATCTCACTCCAGTAAGATTTGCAGCTATGATGAAGTCACAGAACAACAAGTGTTGACGAGGATGTGGGGAAAAGGGGTACACTTGTACACTGCTGGTGGGACTGCAAATTGGTGAAGCAAACTTTGAAAGCAGAATGGAGATTCCTGGGAAAACTGGGAATGGATCCACCCTTTGAACCAGCTTTTGCCCTTCTCAGACTATTCCCTGAGGATCTTAAAAGAGCGTACTATAGGGATACTGCCACATCAATGATCATAGTGGCACAATTCAAAATAGGTAGACTGTGGAAACAAACTAGATGCTCTTCAATATATGAATGGATAAAAAAATGGGGCATCTATACACAATGGAGTATTATGCAGCACTAAAAAATGACAAAATCATAGAATTTGTAGGGAAATGGATGGCATTAGAGCAGATTATGCTAAGAGAAGGTAGCCACTGTTTAAAAAACAAAAGTCAAATGTCTTCTTTGATATAAAGAGAGCAACTAAGAATAGAACAGGGAGAAAGAACTTGAGGAAAAGATTAACATTAATCAAAGACGAGAGAGGAAAGCAAAAGGGAGAGAGAATGGAAACCATATGGAAATGGTAGGAGACCCTCAATGTTACACAAAATTACATATAAGAGGTAGTGAGGGGAAAGGGGGGTGGAATAGGGAGAGAAGTGAAAAACAGCAGATGAGGTAGAGAGGGAAGATGGGAGGGGAGGGGAGGGAAGATAGTAGGGGATAGGAAATGTAGCACAATACAACAGTCACTTATATGACATTTTGTAAAAATATGAATGTGTAACCATTGTGATTCTGCAACTCGTATTTGGGGAAAATTGGGAGTTCATAACCCAATTGAGTCAAATGTATGAAAGATGATATACCATGAGCTTTGTAATGTTTTGAACAACCAATAAAAATAAATAAATAAAGGGTTAAAATTGAGTGGGAAGATATCAGCTAAAAAAGTGTTGAGATGCATTCATTTTGCTAAGCAGAAACTTTGTTTTGTTTAGTTGTATCTATCACAATTTTATTGTACCAGAAAACTGGTTTTAAAAATGCACATAATTGAGATTAAAGGTTAATCCACCTACCCTCCTGAAAAATTCATAGTATTTCCTATATTTTTCATATTTCATTTTTTAGTGAATATTTTGTCATGGACCAGTTCTAGTCTTAGGCTATTCTTCCAGAATACTAACTCAACTGACAAGTTGGTACAATGTGTTGGATTGTTCTTTTCATCTTTTATTTAATAGTTTCTAACTGATAATGTGTATTTTTTCTTATCTTTATTTGGACATACATACCCAACTGTATCTTTGCATTTTATGTTTTACTGGGAAAGAGACTCATCAAAAGCTCTGTATTATATGTATCAGTAATCAAACATTTAGAGATCGCAATTATTCTTAATTTTGCCTGAAAATATCTTTGTACCATTTTTCTTATAAAGATTTAGAATTATTAATACTGCCCCTACTGTAATAAGTAACTACTTACAAAAAGGATTAAACAATTGACTTTATATCAATTATGAATATGAAAATTACTAAAATAAGTATTTTTTAATTAACACACAATTGATAGAAATTGAAATCACAAGAAGGCCATTTGAAATGTCAGTGCATATGGTCCTTAAATAATAGGTTGTTCAAAAAAAAATTTCTCTAATTCATAAGTGTTAATATGCCATATTACAACTTAATGTGATATAAAACCTTAAATTATCAGTATTGATAAATAAGAATGATACCTGTTAACTTAAACATGTTTATTTGATTTTCACTGTAATATGTTAATTCTGGAAGACTTGAAAATTAAGAAAGACTTGGTATATATTATTTCTAACAGGCTAATCAAAGTAATTTTAAATATATATGTATATATATATGTAATACATGTGAATGAATATAGATGCATATGTATAATAAATGTATTGTAATATATCTATCAGGTGATTATAATTTTTAAATTTTCTCAAGAAAAAAGAATGACTATAAAATCAGTTTTAAATGTAAATTTCATAGCATACTAGTGTTTGTAATGACATGAGAGAAAAATACATAAGGAGGGAAAGTGAAAAAGAATAGAGAGAAGGGGGAAAACGATTAAGAAAGTGAGTAATGAAGAGGGTGAGGAGTGTTTGATGATAAGATAAAGTGGAGGAGCTGGGTTTCTGGCTCAGTGTTAACATGCTTGTCTAGCATGTGTGAGGCACTGGGTTATATTCTCATCACCACATACAAATAAATAAAATGAAGGTCTATGAACAACTGAAAAAATAAAAAATGAAAAAGGAGAAATATTACCAAAATTCCAAGTTTTTATGAATGTTAAATAAAAAACAATTATGTTACATAGCCTTATGCAATTTCTAGACTCCCCAAAATAGTCATTAAATGTTAGATTATTAGTGCTATAACTGAAAATCTATTGCTCTTTCCTCTACATTCTGTGGCATGCTAGTGCTAAAATAAAGTGTATTATGACACCAAAAAAAATCAAATATTTCTACAGTAACTGACCCAGTTTAACATCAATGCATGAAGATTCCTATGGGATATAATGCGTATTTTGACGTTCATTTTCATTCAAAACTGGTACATTACTATTTCTCCAGTTTATGCACATGATAGGATGTATATTTCATCCATAATTTAGCAAATTTATACGCATTTGTTTTACTTTCCATCACTTCCTGCTTCAGAACACATGGATTACTCCATGTTTCTTGACTGCTCTTTTTAAGAGACTTCTTTATAAACACATTATTTTTGATTTCCATTATCAATTTTGAAGCAAAACTCACACAACCATCATGATAAACCATAACCCTAATATTATCATTAGATATAAAACTGGTTGGAATGAATGATTGTATTTCAATATAAGATTTCTTGTATACTTTCAGATATCAATTTAATCCATTATGTAAAGTGGAACCAGTAATATTATTTATTCACAGTATGGTCTATTCATGCATTATCTCTATATTGATAGACACAGGGTACACCTCTGTGTACGCCCAATAATAATTTTTATATCTTCAAAATATTGCTCCCAGAAATGGTGGAAGAAATACTCATGTCAACTGATTTATACATACATTTTATCACAGTAGTATTCTGGACACAAAATGCAAAGGTCACACTTAGGATTCTCCCAAAAGCCTAAATGGAAAGTGAACATGGATTACTAAACTCATCCATGTCCAGGTTGCCTAATGCTCTCAAATGTCAATCATATTGGTGACTACATATGTGTTTCTTCTGAAGATTACATTTTCAATCTCAACCCTGTTGAGAATGTCTAAACCTATGACTCATTTTATAATTTGCCTGATTTCTTAATCTCTATTGATATCTGCTTTCCTACTATTTTCCCCAGTTCATCATTGTGACTGACTTTTCACATGTGCTGACATATATATTCAATCTCTACCCGACACCCTATTGCTAAAGAACTTTTGGTCCAAATCCTATACTCAATCTTCTTCCTAAACCTACCGACTATCTTCCTAATCCTAGCGACAAATCCTTTTTGACTGGATGTTCTCTTCGTTATTCAATCATCCAAGGTGCAAATTCCTGTTCCATTGTATATCGCTTTATCTGAGACATATGTGCAGTACATAAGTCAAAGCTAATTAAACCACTCAAGGGGCAAATGCCCTTCTGGGCTTCAAATCATACCTAGATTTCTTTTTCCATACTTATATTTCACCCACAAGTTAGCAAAATTATTTGCATTTTTGTCACTTTCAATTACTTCCTACTTCAGAACACATGCATTCCTCTATGTTTCTTGACTGGTCTTTTCATGAGACTTCTTTCCAAACACATTATTTTCCATTTCCATACTCACTTTTGAAGCAGAACTCACACACCTTTCATGATAAAATATAACCCTAATATTACCATTAGATGTATAACTCATTGGAATGAATGATTCTATATAAATATAAGATTTCTTATATATTTTTAAATATCAATTCTATCAATCCATTATTTAAAGTGGAATCAGTTATATTATTTATTCACAGTATTGTCAATTCATGCATTACTTCTATATTCATAGACACAGGGTACACCTCTGTGTACGCCCAATAATAATTTGTATATCTTCAAAATATTGCTCCCAGAAATGGTGGAAGAAATACTCATGTCAACTGATTTATACATACATTTTATCACAGTAGTATTCTGGACACAAAATGCAAAGGTCACACTTAGGATTCTCCCAAAAGCCTAAATGGAAAGTGAACATGGATTACTAAAATCATCCATGTCCAGGTTGCCTAATGCTCTCAAATGTCAATCTTATTGGTGACTACATATTTGTTTCTTCCTAAGATTATATATTGAAACTCAACCTTGTTGATAATGTCTAATCCTATCACTCACTTTGTACTTTGCCTGATTTCCTAATGTCTCTATTGATATCTGCTTTCCTACATATTTTCCGCATTTCATCTTTGTGACTCATTCTTCACATGTGCTGACATTTACATTCACTCTCTAACCAAAACCCTATTGCTAAAGAACTTTTGGTCCAAATCCTATACTCACTCTTCTTCCTAAACCTACGGACTATATTCCTAATCCTACCGACTATCCCTTTTTGACTGGATGTTCTATTCTACATTCAATCATCCAAGTAACGGTCGGGCGAGCGTCGGAAGAAGAGACCACCAAGTGTCTATCTCATGTAACAGCAATGGGTTTATTGGGGGTCCAGCATGCTGGGGCTCAGAGTTCACTTGAAAAGAGTAGAGAGCCCTGAGAACAGCTTAAGCAGATGTTATAAACTTTTCCTTGCGAGTGCAGGGAGGGAAGTTAATTGATGTGTCAGGGCGAGTGTTCAGTTTGCATGCAACCTGGTGGGGGAGTACATTCTGCAGTTTGGCAGTTGTGGACAGCACATTCTGGGAACAAGATTGGCAAAAATTTCTCAAGATTTCAACAGTGTTTTGTTAAGTGTACAGAAAAACAGGAAGTGACAACTACATATTTTATTAACCTTTCATTCGACACTTCTTTTTCTGGCTACTTTTAATCATAAATATGATCATTGGGTGGTGTCACATTCCATGTCTGCTAGTGGGGTATTACCATTAGTTTAACTTGTCCAATTTGAGCCTGGAGAAAATAAATTACATGGTTGAGCAAGCAGGGTTTTATAGTTAGCAATAATGTGAGGATTATTATTGGACCCGCCAGGGTTGATAAATGCGTAGTTAACCAGGGGGACTTTGTGAACCAAGATTCAAACCACCCTTTTTGGGCCTCTCTCTCTCGTTGACGCTCTTCAAGTCGTCATTTTAATTTACTCATAGATTTTTTTACAACTCCAGTATGGTTGGCATAAAAACAACATTCTTCCATTAATGCAAAACAAAGGCCCTCTTCTCTCATGAAGAGAAATTCCAATCCTCGACTGTTCTGTAAAACAACTTCAGAGAGATAGGTTAAAGATTCCTGCAATGCTGTGATGGAGGTTTCTAATATCTTTAAGTTTTGGCCTATTGCTGCTTCTATTTGGGTCATTTGTTTTGTCCCATGGACCAAGGCAGTGGTTCTTGTGCCCACCCCTGCAGCAACATGTATTCCTAATAGGATGGCGAAAGTGAGGGATATATGTTCCCAGTGGAACCAGGTTTTATGCCCCCCTATTTGATCTTCAAATGAACCTGTGTCATGATAGAGCACTCTGGGAAACATTTGCACAACTACACAATTAATCACATCTTTTGACCGCTTCATGAAAACATAAACAATGTTTTAAGTATTTAGAATTATACTATTGTAGGGATGGACAAGGCAAGGCACCTAAGATAGTACCAAAGACAGGAAAACAGTCCTATTTGTTTGCAACCATATTCAGAGGGCATTACTTCTGTTGTAATCAATTAAATCCCCGGAATTCCAAGTTTAGGTAGTTTCAGAATTTTGTACCCAACATATAAGGGAAGGGGCTCAGAAGTTCACAGTCTTAAGAAGTTCACAAGAAGCCATTTGTCTTCTTTTTTTTTCCTCTGTTCTGGGAAAGTTAACCTTCCAAAGACACCTGGGTGAGGGAGAGCTTTATATTCCCTTTATTTTTCCCCCTGCTAACTGTTACCATGGAGCCCAGTTGGTAACTTCTTTATCTTACAAATGTAGCCATCTATGTGAAGCCTCAGCTCAAGGCCAAGGCCTTGTTCACATATTTTGTGAAAAATTAGTATGGGGGTGTCTAGCTTAGGATTGCAGATTTTTTTTAGCCAGTGGCCAAGTAGAATAGGGCAACATGAAAAGTGGAATTTTATCTACTTAGAAATCTTTTATTGGGACTCTTTTGCTGAAATTCCTAAATTCAGCTATGTTGGAGATTTCTGGAGAAGGTCAGTTAAGACTTTTCTGTGGGCCTTGTACAGAGGGGGAAGACGGGGAAGGCATGGCTGTGAGCAGTTCCATGGATCTGAGAATGAGGTAGGAGAAATGTAAAAGAATAATGGAAAAGGGGTTTTGGATTTTTCTAGGAACAAATCTTGAGCAGTACAACAGGTACAGCAGAGGGTAAGATGGGAGTTAGTATCCCAAAAAGCATTTGAGGGACTTTAAATACTTAGTAACATGTTTTCAGTGATGAAAAAGCAACTTTAAAGGCCATTTACATTGCATCTTGGATAAGGGTGTGAGGGCTCTTCTCAGCTGGTTTGGGCTTTTTGTTAGGTAGTAAGAGGACCTGGTGGGACCCAGTGCGGGCAATGACAGGAGAAGAGAGGAGTGAGTTGGTTGAGGTGTACCTCAGTACCTGCTACCTCAAGAAGGGGGCAACGGTCTTAGAACAGGCGGAGGTTTGGGTTTTTGATCTAGTAATTGGAGGGGAGAAATCAGGTTGCATAGGTGAGAGTAAGAGCAGAGAGTCTGGAGCAGAAGGCTGAGGGTGAGGATCTATTGGAGAAGCATAGTTCAGGATGTGAGCAAAGGAGGGAAAAGGCCTCCACATAGGGGAATCTCCTTTTACCCTTTTCAGCACTTGCAGAAGTTAAAAAGGTCACGCAGAATTTGAGGATCCAGAGACCCCTCTGGGGGCCATCAATTTTGGTTATCTAATTGGTAATATGGCCAATGTTGTGTACAGAATTTGATGAGGAGTTTGGGTTCCATCAAGCAGTCCCTGTATGCTCACATCCTCATGACTTACAGAAGAAGCCGGCTTTCCCCCAACACAGCCTTGACTGTTTGTGGCTTTGATAGTCCGCCGGGCAAACATAGTAATCTAGGCTAGCCAACATGCATCTGGCTCGCGTGTCCCTACATCCATAATATTTGTTTCCATTATCTATGGTAGAGAAGGGATTTAATGGAATTTTAGTGGGATCCACTTCATCAGGGATATCCCAATGGAAAAGACCTATAGCCAGCTGACAAATGTTTCTGTGGAGAGATGGCAACCATGTCCCTAAGTGGGCTGTATGCGAGATAGACCATACTTCTTGTCCAGTAAGATTTGTGATCAGCCATCGCTGCTGAATGGGCTGATGAGGGTTAGGACTACTGGTGGTCAAGGGGAGAGTCTATTGCCTTATCCACATGGCAAATACACAATTTGAAAGCGTTACCAGTCTTTTACAGTTTCCAGCCAGAGTCTGGACAGGGCACAGGCTTGAGATGAGAGGTATGGATCCAGGAAGTGATTCTGTCTACCTTTACTGCTGTAGGTGTTATAAGTAGCACCTGCTATGGTCCCTTCCAACAGGGTTCCAGGGATGACACCTGATGTCGTCTAATGTAGACAAAGTCTCTTTCTTGATATTGATGTTGATTCCCCTCGTCACCGGGTTGGTAGGCAGTGTCCATCTGTCTTCACAGGTATCTATGTGGCTCTGGCTGAAAGACAATATCTCTAACTTTTTAAATTAGTGGGAAGTAGAAAGATCCTTCTAGGGTCCATCCAAATCCAAAGGTGAGCCATTCTGAGGCACAGAGAGTCTGCCAGGTCCAGCATTTTACTGAAAAAGAAAGATTCTGATCCCTTAAGCAAACTTTGTTGCAGTGAACAAGGGTCAGAGACAGAGGCATTGAAGTGCTCTGTCCCATAATGAAAGATACACAAACAGTAAAAGCAACAACACATGACACAGACAAGACAAGACAATAAAGACAGGATATGGAAGTCCAACACTGAGACCAGGACTGAGTAGTTGGCAAAACCCGATGGGTTGGCAATACCGAATCTGAAACAAAATATCACTGAGTCATGGAGACTATTGTTCCTCGATTTTCTGAGTCTTCTATGACGTCCCCCAGGGACTTGGCCTGTGGCTCTGTGACATGACTGTCAGCCACGATCAGAGAGAGCTCACGCTCTTCATCGACATCCATTTTGCCAAGCCCTGACCTGAAACCTGAAACCAGAAAGAGGCACCTTACTTACCCCGAGAGGAGTTCGTTGGGGTCGCTTGTCCACGGCGACAATCGGGTGAAGAGACCACCAAGAGACTGTCTCATGCAAAGCAAAGGGTTTATTGGGGGTCCAGCATGCTGGGGCTCAGAGCTCACTTGAATAGAGCAGAGAGCCTTGAGAACAGCTTAAGCAGAGCTTATATATTTTCCTAGGAGAGGGCAGGGGGGGAAGTTTATTGATGGGTCCGGGCAAGTGAGTGGTTTGTGTGCAACCGGTTGAGGGAGTACATTCTGCAGTTTGGCAGTTTTGGACAGCACATTCTGGGAATAAGACTATCAAAAAGTTCTCAAGATTTCAACAGTGTTTTGTTAAGCATACTGAAAAACAGAAAGTGACAAGTACTTATTTTATTAACCTTTCACTGCGAACTATACTTTTCCAGAATTCCTAATGTTTCTATTGTGTTTGTTAAAGTTCATTTTTATTCAAACCTGGTACGTAATTATTTCTTCAGTTTATGGACATCATTAGATATATCGATTCATTCACAAGTTCACAAATTTATAAACATTTGGTTCACTTTCAATCACTTCCTCCTTTGGAAGACATATATTCCTCCATGTTTCTTGACTGGTCTTTTTACTAAACTTCTTTCTAAACATATTATTTTCGATTCCATAATCATTTTTGAAGCAAAACTCACACACTATTCATGATAAATGATAACCCTAACATTACCATTAGATATATAACTGGTTGGAATGAATGTATGTATATCAATATAAGATTTCCTATATATTTTCAGATATCAATACAATCCATTATTTAAATTTGGAACCAGTTATATAATTTATTCACAGTAGGGTCTATTAATGCATCATCTCTATATTCATCAAAACAGGGTAAACCTATTAGTATCCCCAGTACTAATTTATAAGTTTTCAAAATATTGCTCACAGAAATGGTGGAAGAAATACTCATGTCACCTTAGCTACATATACATATTATCACAGTTATATTCTGGACACAAAATGCAAAGGTCACACAGAACATAATTTAAGCTATGTATCCCAATCAAGGGCCCAAAGTCCTTCTGGGCTTCAAATATTACCTAGATTTCTGTTTTCATACTTATATTTCACCTCCATATTCTTATAAATATCGCAGGTTCCCAATATCATTATTCATCCAGCAAAATGATTCATAACCCAAATCGAACATGCTATTAACCCTAACCATTCTGTAAACTGAGATTGTTCACTCAATCTCACTTTACAGAAGAGCAGGGACAAAGTTAGTATTACAATACAGGAAGTTAGGAGATCTTTCACCTGCTGAGTACCTCAAAATCCATGCAGAAATGATCCCTGGAGAAGACGTAGGCAGCTATGAAGGACCTGAAACAGCAAAAGTCATCTTCCTTTGCAAACCACCCGATCAGGATGAAAGGATGTGTCTCAATCAGCCTATCTCTTCTTAATGTAGGGATGATGTATGAAACCAGGCATGTGTGGAGAGCTGTTCCCAGGTGCCTATGTTTCTATACCATTCTAACTTGTGAAAGTGTCACAGGAAATAGAGGCTGCCTCCTTTTCCTGAGACACTAGGAAGCAACTGTTACGACAAAGTGGTGGCCAAGACAGTGGCCTCATTCATTTTCTGAAGGAAGTGACCTCACCTCACTTCCTTGGTGATGGAAATCTCTGAATTTTGTGATCCAAGAAGCCAGGCACCCAGAGCCAGTCCCAGTCCCAGTCCAAGTGGGCTCACTTGTTTGGATTTACCAAGAGGCTAGATAAATACCAAGAAATTTTTGAAATTCCCATGACCAGATGGTATTGGAGAACATTTGGATGCACTTTTACTGATCATGAGTGTACCAGACAGTGCCTTGATTGACTGGGATTTATGACAATGGTGTAGAACAGAGATGCTATTAAGTTGGACCCTCCTGAGTAGTGAGCCCTGAGCTGTGGTGTGCAGGTGTGTGATGAATCATCTGTGGTTGCGCTATGTGGATCTGCCATTGATTTCCAAATGGCTTGTCACTGACATGGTGCAGTGACCAGACACTTATATGTAAAGGTGTCTTGTTAAATTGATAGTTTTCAGGGCAATGTGCAGAATCAGGTTGCTATAGACAAGGGGGCAAGCTATGTGGGAATGAAGCCTGGTTGGTGCATTCTCTTGTAGACCCTGAAAAACCACAAGTGACAAAACTCCCTCCAGCACTGTGTTCCAGTTGAACCCCTTGTATTTCGTGAGGCAAATACCAAACTCCCAGTGCTGCAGCAGGAAACACCACGAAAAGTGGAGGATGAACAAAAGGCTTCACAGTCCACACGGGGAGACACTTAGACCCCAGTGGCCACAGTTTACATACAAAGAGAGAATTCAGCACTGCTGCCTCATGTGCATTGGAAAGCAAGAAAGAATGTCCTCCAGGTCACATAGATGCAGACCCAGCTTTGATGATCTCACTACAAACGAAGCTAAAGCTACTGACAACAACATATATTTCAAGTGCCCATCCTCAGAGGAAGTTTCTCTAGAAGTCTTTAGGCCAGCACACCTCCATATTTGTGGAGTGTTTACCCTGTACTTTACTTTGGGATACTCCTCTACCACCTCCAAGTTTGTGACCTCCTAAATATTTTCCATTACTGATATGTATTTACAGATTTTCTAACTCTTCTCCTCTAATTGTTTCTTATTTGGGGAGATGGTAACGTCAAGGCATTGTTCTGGATGAAAGTGGGAAGATTTTTGTGTAGCACATATTTGTATACACATTGGATTCATTTTCCAATTTTCCATTCCAAAAACTGAATCCCTGACACTAACACGTACCCTACAAAACTCTGACTACTAATCCTAATATGATGGAGAAAAATGACCCAAACCGAATAGAAAAACAAGCAGTTCTGAAGAGGCATGTTGTATAGTCCGACTTGCCTTTTGCATGATAAAGTGTAGGTGTTATAAACCTAGTCAATTTTTAATTGAAATAGTTCTCCACGTGTTTTTTTCCTTTGATATTTATTGTTTGTTCTTCAAAACATTACATAGTTCTTGACATGTCATATTTCACACTTTGATTCAAGTAGGTTATGAACTTCCATTTTTCCCCGTATACAGATTGCAGCATCCCATCAGTTACACATCCACTGTTTTGCATATTGCTATACTAGTGTCTGTTGTATTCTGCTGCCTTTCCTGTCCTCTACTATCTCCCATCCCCTCCCCTCCAATCCTCTCAATGTACCCCATCTGCTGTAATTCATTTCTTCCCCTTGTTTTCGTCCCCTTTCCGCTCACTTCATCTTGTATTTAATTTTGTATAACCATGAGGGTTTCCTTCCATTTCCATGCAATTTTGCTTCTCTTTCCTTTTCCCTCCCACCTCTCACCCCTGTTTAATGTTAATCATCTTCTCATGCTCTTCCTTCCAACTCTGTTCTCAGTTACTCTCCTTATATCAAAGAAAACATTTGGCATTTGTTTTTTAGTGATTGGCTATCTTCACGTAGCATAATACGTTGTAATGCCATCCATTTCTCTGCAAATTGTATGATTTTGTCATTTTTTAATGCAGAGTAATACTCCATTGTGTATAAATGCCACATTTTTTTAATCCATTCATCTATTGAAGGGCATCTAGGTTGGTTCCACAGTCTTCCTATTGTGAATTGTGCTGCTATGAACATAGATTTATCAGTGTCCCTGTAGCATGCTCTTTTTGGGTCTATAGGGATTAGACCGAGAAGGGGAATTGCTGGGTCAAATGGTGGTTCCATTCCCAGCTTTCCAAGAAATCTCCATACTGCTTTCCAAATTGGCTGCGCCAATTTGCAGTCCCACCAGCAATGTACAGGTGTACCCTTTTCCCCACACCCTCGCCAGAACTTGTTGTCGTTTGACTTCATAAAGGCTGCTAAGCTTACTGCAGTGAAATGGTATCTTAGGGTGGGTTTGTTTTGCATTTCTGTGAATGCTCGAGATGGTGAGAATTTTTTGATGTACTTATTGATTGATTGTATGTCCTCCTCTGAGAAGTGTCTGTTCAGGTCCTTGGCCCATTTGTTGATTGGGTAATTCATTTTCTTATTGTTAATTTTTTTGATTTCTTTGTATAACTCTGGATATTAGGGCTCTATCTGAAGTGTGAGGAGTCAAGATTTGTTCCCAGGGTGTAGGCTTCCTTTTTACCTCTCTTATTGTTTCTTTTTCTGAGAAAAATCTATTTAGTTTGAGTAAGTCCAGTTTGTAGATTCTAGTTATTAACTCTTATGCTATGGGTGTCCTATTGAGGAATTTGGAGCCCGACCCCACAGTATGTAGATCATAGCCAAAGTTTTCTTCCATCAGATGCCGTGTCTCTGATTTGATATCAAGCTCCTTGATCAATTTTGAGTTAACTTTTGTGCATGGAGAGAGAAAGGGATTCAGTTTCATTTGTTACATATGGAATTCCAGTTTTTCCAGCACCATTTTTTAAAGATGCTATCCTTCCTTCATTTCATGCTATTAGCTCCTTTATCAAATATAAGATAGCTGTAATTTTGTGGATTGATTTCTGTGTCCTCTATTATGTACCATTGGTCCACCCACCTGGTTTGGTACCAGTACCATGCTCTTTTTGTTACTATTGCTCTGTAGTATAATTTGAGGACTTGTATCGCTATACCGCCTGATTCACACTTTCTGCTTAGAGTTGTCTTTGATATACTGGGTTTTGTATTTTTCCATATGAATTTCATAATTGTTTTATCTATTTCTACAAGAAATGCCCTTGGGATTTTGATTGGCATTGCATTAAACCTATAGAGAACTTTTGGTAATATCGCCATTTTGATGATGTTAATTCTGCCTATCCATGAACAGGGTATATTTTTCCATCTTGTAAGATCTTCTTCTATTTCTCTCTTTATTGTTCTGTAGTTTTCATTGTGTAAGTCTTTCACATCTTTTGTTACGTTGATTCCCAAGTATTTTATTTTTATTATGAGGATATTCTGAATGGAGTGGTAGTCCTCATTTCCATTTCAGAGGATTTGTTGCTGATATACAGGAATGCCTTTGATTTATGATTGTTGATTTTATATCATGCCACTTTGCTGAATTCATTTACTAACTCTAATAGTTTCTTTGTAGACCCTTTTGGGTCTGCTTGGTATAGAGTCATGTCATCTGCAAATAGTGATACTTTAAGTTCTTCTTTTCCTAATTTTATGCCTTTAATTTCTTTCATTTGTCTAATTTCTCTGGCCAGTGTTTCGAGATCTATGTTGAACAGAAGTCGTGAGAGAAGGCATCCCTGTCTTGTTCCAGATTTTAGAGGGAATGCTTTCATTTTTTTCACAATTCAGAATGATACTAGCCTGAGGCTTAGCATAGATTGCTTTTACAATATTGAGGTATGTTCCTGTTATCCCTAGTTTTTCTAGAGTTTTGAACATAAAGGGATGCTGTACTTTGTTGAATACTTTTTCTGCATCTATTGGGGTGATCATATGGTTCTTATTTTTAAGTCTATTGATGTGGTGAATAACATTTATTGATTTCCGTATATTGAACCAGCCTTGTATCCCAGGGATGAATCCTACTTGATCATGTTGCACAATTTTTAAAATATGTTTTTGTATCTGATTCGCCAGAATTTTATTGAGGATTTTTGCATCTAGGTTCATTAGAGATATTGGTCTGTAGATTTGTTTCTTTGAAGTGTCTTTGTCTGTTTTATGAATCAGGGTGATATTGGCCTCCTAAAATGAATTTGGAAGTTCTCTCTCTTTTTCTATTTCCTGAAATATCTTGAAAAGTACTGGTATTAGTTCCTCTTTAAAGGTTTTGAAAAACTCTGCTGTATACCCATTCGGTCCTGTTCTTTTCTTAGTTGGTAGTCATTGGATGGTTTCTTCTATTTCCTCAATTAATATTGGTCTGCTTAGGTTGTCTATATCCTCCTGACTCAATCTGGGCAGATCATATGACTTAAGAAATTTATCAATGCCTTCACTATCTTCTAATTTATTGGTGTATAAGGATTCAAAATAATTTCTGATTATCTTCTGTATTTCAGAAGTGTCTGTTGTGATATTGCCATTTTCATCCAGTATGATAGTAATTTGAGTTCTCTCTCTTCTTCTCTTTGTTAACATGGCTAAGAGTCTGTCAATTTTATTTA
The DNA here is from genome assembly GCF_048772815.1 of Callospermophilus lateralis. NCBI lineage: Eukaryota > Metazoa > Chordata > Mammalia > Rodentia > Sciuridae > Callospermophilus > Callospermophilus lateralis. The sequence goes on along the minus strand of NW_027514392.1, from coordinate 1,191,856 downwards.
TTTTTCAACTTTTAGTATTGTCAAATTTTTCAATTGATTCTTTTGTTTTGATTTTATTAATTTTAGCTCTGATTTTAATTATTTCTTGCCTTCTACTTCTTTTGCTGTTGTTTTGCTCTTTTTTTTCTAGGATTTTGAAATGAACTATGAGATCATTTATTTGTTGTTTTTTTTCTTTTTTTAAGGAAAGAACTCCAAGCAATGAATTTTCCTCTTAGAACTGCTTTCAATGTGTCCCATAGATTCTGATATGTTCCGTCTGTCTTTTTCATTTATCTCTAAGAATTTTTTATTTTCCTCCTTGTTGTCTTCTATAACCCATTGATCATTCAGTACGTATTGTTCATTCTCCAAGTGATGCATGAAGTTTCCTTCCTTCTTTTATTGTTGATTTTTCAGTTTCATTCCATTATGATCAGATAAGATGCCTGGTATTATCTATACTCCTTTATATTGTCTAAGAGTTGCCATGTGACATAATATATGATCTATTTTTGAGAGGTATCCATGTGCTGCTGAGAAAAAAGTGTAACTGCTTGATGTTGGGTGGTATATTCTATATATGTCTATTAGGTCTATGTTATTAATTGTGTTATTCAGTTCAATAGTTTCCTTATTCAACTTTTGTTTGGAAGATCTGTCCAGTAGTGAGAGAGGTGTGTTGAAGTCTCCCATGATTATTGTATTGTGGTCTATCAGACTCTTGAACTTGAGAAGAGTTTTTTTGATGAACATAGCTGAACCATTGTTTGGGGCATATATATTTATGATTGTTATGTCTTGTTGGTGTATGGTTCCCTTGAGCAGTATGTAGTGTCCCTCTTTATCCCTTTTGCTTAACTTTGGCTTGACATCTATTTTATTTGATCTGAGTATGGACACTCCTGCTTGTTTCCGAAGTCCATATGAGTGATATGATTTCTCCCAACCTTTCAACTTCAGTCTATGTTTCTCTTTTCCTATCAAATGCGTCTCCTGCAGGCAGAAAATTGTTGGGTCTTCTTTCGTGATCCATTCTACTAGCCTGTGTCTCTTAATTGGTGAGTTTAAGCCATTAACATTTAGGGTTACTATTGAGATATGGGTTGTTATTCCAGCCATATTTGTTTATTTATGTTACTAACCATGTTTTTTTTTCCTCTTTGATTATTTTTCCCCCCTTTACTGTACTACCTCCCACTGTTGGTTTTCATTGTTATTTTCCATTTCGTCTTCCTATAATGTTTTGCCAAGGATCTTTTGAAGAAAGGGTTTTCTAGCTGCAAATTCTTTTAACTTTTGTTTATCATGGAAGGTTTTAATTTTATCTTCCATCCTGAAGCTTAAATTCGCTGGATACACAATTCTTGGTTGGAACCCAATTTCTTTCAGTGTTTAAAAAATGTTATTCCAGGATCTTCTAGCTTTCAGAGTCTGTGTTGAAAGATCAGCTGTTATCCTGATTGGTTTACCCCTAAATGTAATCTGCTTCCTTTCTCTTGTAGCTTTTAAAATTCTCTCTTTATTCTGTATGTTTGGCATCTTCATTATAATATGTCTAGGTCTTTATCTCTTATGATTTTGCACATTCGGCATCCTGTAGGCTTCTATGATTTGGGATTCTGTCTCATTCTTCATGTCTGGGAAGGTTTCTCATATTATTTCATTGAATAGATTGCTCATTCCTCTGTTTTGCACCTGTATACCTTCCTTTATCCCAATTACTCTTAAGTTTGGTCTCTTCATGTTATCCCATATTTCTTGGATTTTCTGCTCATGGTTTCTTAACAGTCTTGCTGAGCTGTCTATGTTCTTTTCAAGTTGAAATACTTTGTCTTCATTGTCTGATGTTCTATCTTCTACGTGATCTACTCTGCTGGTAGTATTCTCAATTGAGTTTTTAAGTTGGTTTATTGCTTCCTGCATTTCTATGATTTCTGTTTGTTTTTTTTTATAACCTCTATCTCCCTGTATAGTTGATCTTTTGCTTCTTGGATTTGTTTATGTAATTTATTGTTGAAGTGATCTTTCATTGTCTGATTTTGCTGTCTAATGTCTCCCTGTTGACTCAGATCATCGGAAGCAAGTATATCCTAAATTCTTTATCTGACATTCCATCTGCTGCAGATATTACCTCTTCTAATGTTGAGTTGACCTGCATTGCTTGTGGTCGTTTCTTTCCTTGTCTTTTCCTACTGTTCGCGTTTTTTTCTGTTTGGTGGAACTTTTGTGTTATTGAATTTTACCCCTAAATGTTTATATTGCTATTGTATTCATGAAAAGTCTCCCTCACAGGTGTGGGCGGTGGCTCTGCCCCTCCTCCAATTGGGGCAATGTGCCTACCACACCAGCAGCCCTCTGGACCTGTTCTGCCGGTCGGTAGCCTGTCCGCCTACCTTGCAGGAGCGGGCAGTTGCTCTACCCCTCTTCGGGTGCTTCTCCTGTTCAGCCAGTGGGTCACAGGTCCACCTACCTTGCAGGCGCAGGTGTCGGCTCTGCCCCTCCGCGTGCCGCTGGGCCTCTTCTGTCTGTGGATAGGAGGGCTGTCTACATTGCAGGCGCGAGTGGCAGCTCTGCCCCTCCCTAAACCGGGGCGATATATCTACCAGGCTGGTATTGTTGCTGGGTCTGTTCTGCAAGAGGGTGAGAGGTCCACCTGCTTTCCAGGCACGGGCAGTGGCTCGGCCCCTCCCCAAACCTGGTTATGTGTCTAGCACCGTGGCGGGGCCTAGCGCCTGGTCTATCGGTGTTTGCAGGTCTGCCTACTTCGCAGGCGCAGGGGCCGGCTCTGCCCCTCTGAAGGCAGCTGGGCCTCTTCTGCCGGTGGGTCACAGGTTCACCTATCTAGAAGATGCAAGGGGTGTCTCTGCCCCTCCTCGGGTTGCTGGGCCTGTTCTCCCTGTGGGTCGCATGTCCGCGTTCCTTGCAGGCGCGCAGCGGCTCTGCCCAACCCCCAACCAGGGCGATGTGTTTTGTACGATTGCGGGCCGCTAGGCCTGTTCTACCGGTGGCTCGCAGGTCCTCCTATCTTACAGGGGCGGTTGGCGGCTCTGCCCCTCCCTTCTCCATGTGTTTTTAAAGTTAACAAATATGAGAATTCCTGTCTCCATTTCTCTGTACCCTATTCAGCACATGTATTTTTATATGCACATATAGAATCCTACCTGGTATCACACGTAGATACTTGTGAGGTTGCTGACTTGGCAAATACAAATTGTGAGAAGAGATCACTCCTCCTAAATGCTGTTGGAACTTACAAAACAAACTATGGGTGAGCTTCCTAGTTGAACAACATTATACTTAAATTGATGTTCAGAAAAGTGAAGATTTTTGGATTTGTGGATGATATATATTTCATGATGTATTTCGATTGGCATTTATATTGCTACATTTTAATGTATATGTGTGTGTGTGTGTGTGTGTGTGTGTGCATATATATATGTATAAACTCTCCAGATTTTTCAAAATATGAAATGTATGTGTCTTATTATATACTCCCTAAATTCATTGATGTTAATGAATGTGGATTTTTATTAAACTTTTCATAAGAATATTCTCTGGAATATTAATCCACCTGAAATATATATTTGTTTCCTAGTACTGAAAGCTAACTTCAGTGAATGGTGCATACAAATCCTAATATTGCTACAGTAAATGACTCAGTTTAACATCAATGCAAGTAGATTCCTATGGGACATGATATGTACTTTGACGTTCATTTTTATTCAAAACTGGTACATTAATATTTCTTCAGTTTTTGCACATAATAGAATACATTTTTCATTCACAAATTCACAAATTCATAGGATTTTTTTTTCACTTTCAATTGCTTCCTGCTTCAGAACATATGTATTCCCCCAGGTTTCTTGACTGTTGTTTTAATGAGACTTTTTTCCAAGCACATTATTTTTGATTTCCATAATCATTTTAGAAGCAAAACTCACAGACACTTCATGATAAACCATAACACTAATATTACCATTAGATGTATAACTGGTACGAATGATTGTATGAATATCAATATAAGTTTTCCAGTATATATCCAGATATCAATTCAATCCATTATTTAAATTTGGAACCAGTTATATTATTTATTCACAGTATGGTCTATTCATGCATTATCTCTATATTCATATAACACAGCCTATACCTATTTGTACCCACAATACTAAATTATATGTCTTCACAATATTCCTCCCAGAAATGGTGGAAGAAATACTCATGTCATCTGATCTATATATATATTAATCACAGTAATATTGTGGAAACAAAAAGCAAGGTCACACTTATGATTGTACCAAATCCTAAATGGAAAGTGAGCATGGATTAAAAAAAAAAATCCATATCCAGGTTGCCTAATGCTCTCAAAGTGAATCCTATTGGTGACTACATATTTGTTTCTTCCTGAAATTACATATTCAACTTCAACCCTGTTGAAAATTTCTAATCCTATCACTCACTTTATACTTGTCCTGATTTCCTAATGTCTCTATTGATATCTGATTTCCTGTATTTTTTCCCCAGTTTATCACTGTGACTGACTCTTCACATGTGCTGACATTTACTTTCAGTCTCTACCCAAAACCCTATTGCTAAAGATCTTTTGGTCCAAATTCTATACACACTCTTCATTCTAAACCTACCGAATATCTTCCTAATCCACCAACTATCCCTTTTGGACCAGATGTTCTCATCGACATTCAATCATCCAAAAGACAAGATCCTCTGCCACTGTATATCAATTTATCTGAGACACCTGTGCAGAACATAATTGAAAGCTAAGAATCCCAATCATGGGGCCAATTCCCTTCTGTCCTTCAAAAATTACCTAGATTTCTTTTTTCATACTTATATTTCACCTATATATTCTTGAAAATATCGCAAAATCCCAATACCATTATTCATCCCAGAGAATGATTCCTAACCAAAATGGAACCTGTTATTAACCTTAACCATACAATGTTCCCTCAATCTAACTTTACAGAAGAGGAGGGACAGAATTGGTCTTCCAATACAGGAATGTAGGGGATCTTCCACCTCTGAGAACCTCAAAGTTCCATGCAGAAATGATCCCTGGAGAAGATTTAGGCAGCTATGAAGGACCTGAGAGAGCAAAAGTCATCTTCCATGGCAAACAACCCGGTCAGGATGAAGGGATGTGTCAGAATCAGCCTCACTCTTCTTAATGTAGAGAAGATGGACCAAACCAGGCCAGTGTGGACAGCTGTTCCCGGCTGCCTATGGTTGATATACAATTCTCAGTTGTGAAAGTATCACAGGAAATAGGGGCAGCCTCCATCTCATGGGAACCTTGGAAGCAAATTTTAGGACAAAGTGGTTTCCAAAGCAGTGACCTCATTCAGTTCACAAAGGAGGTGACCTTCCTCACTTCCTTGGTGATAGAACTCTCTGAACTTGGGATCCAGGAAGCCAGGCAACCAGAGGCAGTCCCAGTACCATTCCCAGTGGGCTCACTTATTTGGATTTACAAAGAACAGAGTCAGTCTTTCTTGGTACATACTGATGTGAGAATGGCCAAATTTCAGGAGAGCTCAGAAGAGGGGCCTTTCCTGAGAAAGCAGGTAGTTGCTCACAGCTGGCTCCTGACCACTTCGCAGATTTGGCCAAGGAGACCAGATCTGAGACAGGACAGGACATTTCAGGGAACATAATAAGGCCCAGAAGTCAGAGGACACTCCGGATTGTCACAGACCTCTTTGGGGGAAGGAGGTGCCTTTGTGGGTGTGAGTGTGAGTTTGTGGTTTTGTCTCATGTTCTAAGAATAGGTAAAAAAGGTGGTTTGTTTGGTTTGGAGTGGACTGTTCCTAGTAAGTCGTTTCACAAAGTGAGTGTTTCTATGTCTGTGTATCCCACTGTGTCCGTGGTTGTCGACATTTGAAAAGAGAATTCATCAATGGATGTGTCCTGTTTAGTAGAATCCTTCCCAGCATTCATCCTGCCCAATTGATGAATGGACTGTGGCTTCCCTTATGGATGGAAAACACCTACTAATTTCCTAAGTTCCTGTTTTCTTCCTAAATCTGGCCACTCTCCAGAATAGGCTCATGGTTTTGTGTCCAAGATATGTACCACCTCCAAGCTCTGTGACAAGGCCATGTAGTGGATAGCTAAAGGGAATGGCTAGCATCTCAAAAAACTCAGATATCTGTGTGACCAGGAAAGCCTCAGTGGAGAAACTCTGCTTTGGGCCTTTTGCTAACCAATTCTTCTCTTCCCCTGAATGTGAGGAAGGTCTTGGCCTCAGGACACAGTTTGTGAAGCCTGAAGAAAACAGTTTTAAAATGGAATTAAATGGGCATCACCTGTGGCTCTTTGTTAATTGCTTTGGAAATGGATGTGTCTGAATCAGTCTCTTGGCCCTGTGTTAGGCTGTGGCTTCGGTTCTCAGCACCTGATGGATCTAAAGAATGATCCCATGTGTGCATCCAAAACCAAAATGGGAAAAAGATCAGTCATTGTTGATGAAGTCTCTCGCCTTCCTCTCTTAGGTTCCTTACCACCATCAAGTGAGAATAGGGATCCTTTGAATCAAATGAGTTCTTCAAAGCCCTGCAAAGGCAATTGCATACATGCTTGTGTTTTCTCATGACTCCACATCACATAAAAAATCTATACCGGCAGTCAGTAGGCCTCAAATTGGAGAAGCAGAGCAGTATTACTGGAAGGCATATTTGATCCCTCCTGGTTCACAGGAAGGGTGTACAATCCACCCTGACTTTAGGAAAATGATGGGCAAGCGAGGTTATTTGGACACTGTGTTGGGCTGCGCCCCTCATGGAAACATCCAGCCAGAGATTATGAGGAGTGTCTATATGGAAGAAGATGAGGGCCATGTGGGAGTGTTTTGGTTTTAACTGTGGTTATTTGTGTGGCAGTTGGAAGCGATGACTGGGTCCACCTGGGCTTGAACTCTGGTGTGATACCCCATAGAGACTGAGTCCTGGAACTGACCTCAGAGAAGTATTGCCATGAATTGTGTTGGGATATTAGGAGGCCACACATGGGAGTCGCCATTGGAAACAGAGATCTATTCCCAGGGTGGCTTTCCACAGAGCACTGGGAATCTCAGCCAAGGTATCACATAATTTTATTCTGAAACACTTGGCAGCCATAGTTGAGAGTCAAAACACAAATGCACTTAACATTGTAGACTTCAATGGGCCTGGCTTCATGTGGCATTTTGGCCACTTTTTTAGAAGCCTTAGCAGTTAGAGTTCTCCAGAGCTTTCATTGAAATGAGCTTCTTCACCATTTAATGATTACTGAATTAAATGAAACACTCAGTGACTCCAACTTCAACCTTGAAAGATGGGCTCGATAAATACCATTAAATTTTTGAAATTCCCATATCTAGGAGGCAGTGGAGAACCATTGGATATCCTGTTGGTGATCATGAGTGTACCAGACAGTGCCTTGATTGGCTGGGTTTCACGAAAATGGTGTAGAACAGAGATGCCAGTAAGTTGGAGCCTGCTGAATAGTGGACCTAGGGCAAAGGTGGGCATGTGTGAGATAAAACATCTGTGGTGCATCTATCTGGATTTGCCAATGGCTTCCAAATGCCTTGTGACTGACATGGTGTATCCAGCAGACCATTATATGTAAATGATTCTTGTTATATGGATAAGTTTCAGGGCAATGTTCAGAATCAGGTTGCTATGGTCAAGGTGGCAAGCTATGTTGGAAAGAAGCCTGGTTTGTGCATTCTCTTGCAGACCCTGTTCCACCACACGTGACAGAACTCCCTCCAGCACTGTGTCCCAGTTAAATTCCTTGTATTTCGTGAAGCAAATACTGAACTCCCAGTGCAGCAGCAAAAAACATCACAAAAATTGGAGGATGATCAAATGGCTTCAGAGTCCACATGAGGAGACACTGAGCCCCAAGTGGCCACAGTTGACCCAGAAAGAGAGAATTCATCAATGCTGCCTCATTTTCATTGGTAAATAAGAAAGCATCTACTCCAGGTCACATAGATGCAGACCCAGCTTTTATGGTCTCACTACAAACGAAGCTAAAGCTCCTGACAACAACATATATTTCAAGAGGCCAACATCTGAGGCAGTTTTTCCAGAAGTCATTAGGATAGCAGAGCTCCATGTTTGTGGAGTGTTTACATTGTCCCTTACTTTTGGAAACTCCCCTTCTACCTGCAAGGTTGTGAACTCCTGAGCATATTCAATTCCAGATATGTACTCACAGATTTTCTTACTCATCTTCTCTACATGTGTTACTTGGGACGAAGTTAAGGTCAAGGCATTGTTCTGGATGAGAGTCGGAAGATTTTTGTGTAGCACATATTTGCATACACATTGGATTCTTTTTCCAATTTTCCTTTCGAAATTCTGAATCCCTGACACTAACCCATACCCTACAAGACTCTGACAACTAATCCTAACTTGATGGAGAAAAGTAACCCAAACAGAATAGAAATACAAACACATCAGAGGAGCCATGGTGTACCGTTGGAATTGCCTTTTCCATTATATAGGGTAGGAGTTATAAATCTAGTCAATTTTTTGTTGAAAGAATTGTCCATGTATTTTTAAACTTATCAAATATGTGAATTCCTGTCTCCCCCATTTCTCTGTATCCTATTCAGCACATATATTTTTATATGCACATATAGAATTGTACCTTGTATCACACATATATTCTTCTGAGGTGGCTGACTTGGCAGATACAAATTGTGAGAAAAGTTCAGTCCTCCTAAACGCTGTTGGAACTGAAAATTCAACCTATGGGTGAGCTTTCTAGTTGAACAACATTATACATAAATACATGTTCAGTAAAATGAATATTTTTGAATACGTGGATGATATATATTTCATGATGAATTTCGATTGGCATATATATTGCTAGTTTTTAATGTCTGTGTGTGTTTGTGTGTGTGTGTGTGTGTGTAGATATAGATATAGATATAGATATACACTGTCAAGATTTTTCAAAATATGAAATATATGTATATTTTGGCCACTCTTTGGGAAGCCTTACCTGTGAGAGTTCTCTAGAGCTTTCATTGAAATGAGGTTCCTCAACATTTAATGGTTCCTGAATGAATTGAAACCCACAGTGCCTCCAACTTCATCCTTGAAAAATTGCTCCATAAATACCTTGAAATTCCCCTGACCAGGTGGCACTGGAGAACCTTTGGATGTATTGTTGCTGATCATGAGTGTACCAGACAGTGCCTTACTGACTGGGTTTCACGAAAATTGTGTAGAACAGAGATGTAAGTAAGTTGGAGAGTGCTGAGAAGTGGGCCCAGAGCTGTGGTGTGCAGGTGTATAATAAAATATCTGTGGTGGGGCCATGTGAGTCTGCCATTAACTTCTAAATGGCTTGTGGCTTACATGGTGCAGCTAGCAGACCCTTATATGTAAAGGCATCTTGTTATAAGGAAAGGTTTCAGGACAATGTTCAGAATCAGTTTGCTATGGACAATGTTGCAAGTTATGTGCGATAGAAGCCTGTTTGGTGAATTCTCCTGTAGACCCTGACCCTCCACACGTGACAGAACTCGCTCCAGCACTGTGTCCCAGTTGAACTCCTTGTATTTCATGAAGGAAATACCAAAAGCCCAGTGCAGCAGCAAGAAACACCACGAAAATTGTAGGATGACCAATTGGCTTCACAGTCAAGACGGGGAGACACTTAGCCCTCCGTGGCCACAGTTTACTTTCAAAGGTAGGATTGAGCACTGCTGCCTCATGTTCTTTGGAAAATAAGAAACCATGTCCTCCAGGTCAGATAAATGAAGACCCATCTTTGATGGTATCACTACAAAGGAAGCTAAAGCTCCTGAAAAGAAAATATATTTCAAGTGCCCAACCTCAGAGGCAGTTTCTCAAGAAGTCTTTAGGCCAGCAGAGTTCCATGATTGTGGACTGTTTATCCTGTCCCTTAATTTTGAAAACTCCTCTAAAATGTCCAAGCTTGTGAACTCCTGAGCATTTTCCATTCCAGATATGTATTCACAGATTTTCTAACTCTTGTCCTCTAATTGTGTCTTACTTGGGGTGAAGGTAATGTCAAGGCATTGCTCTGAATGAGAGTGGAAAGATTTTTTGTAGTGCATATTTGCGTAAACAATGGATTCATTTTCCTTTATTTTCATTTGAATTACTGAATCCATGACACTAAAGCATACCCTACTAGACTCTGACTACTAATGCTAATATGATGGAGAAAAATAACCCAAACAGAATAGAAATACAAGCAATTCAGAGGAGGCATAGTGTATAGTTGGACTTGCCTTTTGCATGATACAGGGTAGTTGTTAAAAATCTGGTTAATTTTTAATTGAAATAGTTCTCCATGTGTTTTGAAAGGTATCAGATATGTGAATTCCTGTCTCCCTTTCTCTGTTGCCTATTCAGCACATGTATTTTTATATGCACAAATAGAATCCTACCTGGTACCACACGTACATTATTGTGAGGTGGCTGACTAGGCAGATACAAATTTTGAGAAGAGATCACTCCTCCTAAACGCTGTAGGAACTGAAAATTCAACATTTGCGTGAGCTTCCTAGTTGAACAACATTACACATAAATCCATGTTCAGTAAAATAAAGATTTTTGGATCTGTGTATGATATGTATTTCATGATGAATTTTGATTGGCATATATATTGCTACTTTTTAATATCTCTGTATGTGTTTTGTGAAAAATCTACACTCTATAGATTATTCAAAATATGAAATATATGTGTCTTATTATACACTCCTTAATTTCATTCATGTTCATGTATGAGACCAAGGCTCATGCAACAGCAAAAGACATTTATTGAGGATCCAATCCAGCATACTGGTGCTCTGTGCTCACTCAAGAAGGGAGAGCAGCCCAGATCCCCGAGCAGGGGTTGAGCAGTGCTTAAGTACACAATTTGGGGAGTGTGAGACTTTACATATATCACAGTCTCCTTTAGCAAATCATCATACACTGTGGGAAAATGAAACAACAAATCCTAAACATGATTAGTTCATTCATTGGCTTCAACACGTCAGGCGGGAGTGATAGGTCAATTCTAAAGCGGGGTACACATTGAAATTGATTGATTTAGGCCCTGCGATGCATATGTGGTAGGCCACACAGGGTCCTAGGTTATTAAACAACCAGGCGGTCAGGGGGAATATTTACTGGGCAGTCCAGAAATTGTCCTACAATTTACAGGAATTTCAGGTTTTGCGTGTAGCATGGAAACTTAAAAATACCTGGTCCTTTACATTTTAAACCAGGCCTTGAAGATTAGAAACTTTACAACACCCGGTCTTTTACACTTTAACTTTAACACTTTAATTTCAATTTCTTTTACCCTTACAGATCACTCCTGGTTCAGAAGAAGGGTGTCCAAGCCACCCTGACTTTAGGCAAATGAGGGGCAAGGGAGCTTATTTTGGACACTGTCTTGGGCTGTGCCCCTCATGGAAACCTCCAGCCATATGTTATGATGAGTGTCTTTATGGAAGAAGATGAGGGCCATGTAGGAGTGTTTTGGTTTTAATTGTGGTCATTTGTGTGGCGGTTGGAAGAGATGACTTGGTCCACCAGGGCTTGAACTCTGCTCTGATACTCCTTAGAGCCTGAGTTCTGGAACTCACCTGAGAGAAGTATTGCCATGAATTGTGTTGGGATTATAGGAGGCCACACATGAGATTAGCCCTTGGAAACTGAGATCTAGGCCCAGGGTGGCTTTCCACTGAGCACTGGGAATCTCAGCCAGGATAACACATGATTTTTTTACTGAAAGACTTGGAAGTCATAGTTGACACTCAAAACACACATGTACCTCACATTGTAGACCTCAATGAGCCTGGCTTCATGTGACCTTCTGGCCACTCTTTGGGAAGCCTTGTCTGTGAGAGTTCTCCAGAGCTTTCATTGAAATGAGCTTACTCACCATTTAATGGTTCCTGAATGAATTGAAACCCACAGTGCTTCCAACATCATCCTTGAAAAATGGCTACATAAATACCATGAAATTTTTAATATTCCCATGACCAGGTGGCACTGGAGAAACTTTGGATGTCCTGTTGCTGATCATGAGTGTACCAGACAGTTCCTTGATTGACTGGTTGTCATGAAAATGGTATAGAACCGAGATGTCATAAGTTGGAGCCTGCTGAGTATTGGGGCTAGAGCAGTGGACTATATGGTTGTGAATAAATATCTGTTGTGGGACCACGTGGATCGGCCATTGGCTTCCAAAATACTTGTGACTGACATGGTGCAGGCAGCAGACCCTTATATGTAAAGGCATCTTGTTATATTGAGATGATTCAGGGCAATGTTCAGAATTCGGTTGCTATAGTCAAGGGGGAAAGCTATGTGGGATAGATCCATGTTTCGAAAATTCTCCTGAAGACCCTGACCAATTACACGTGACAGAGCTCCCTCCAGAATTGTGTGCCAGTTGAACTCCTTGTATTTCATTAAGCCAATTCCAAACTCCCAGTGCAGCAGTAAGAAACACCACGAAAATGGAGGATGACCAAACGGCTTCACAGACCACACGGGGAGAAACTTAACTCCCAGTGGCCACAGTTTACCATGAAAAAGAGAATTCAGAACTGCTGTCTCATGTTCATTAGAAAATAAGGAACCATTTCCTCCAGGTCACATAGATGCAGACCCACATTTGATGGTGTCACAACAAAGGAAGCTAAATCTCCTGACAACTTCATATATTTCATGTGCCCAACCTGAGAGGCATTTTCTCAAAGAGTCTTTAGGCCAGAAGAGCTCCAAGTTTGTGGAGTGTTTAACCTCTCCCTTACTTTTGGAAACTGCTCTACCACCTCCAATGTTGTGAACTCCTGAATATTTTCAGTTCCACATATGTAATCACAGGTTTTCGAACTCCTCTCCACTAATTGTGTCTTACTTGGAGCGAAGTAAATGTCAAGGAATTGTTCTGGATGAGAATGGCAAGATTTTTGTGTAGCACATATTTGCATACACATTAGATTCATTTTTCTATTTTCATTTGAAATAATGATCCCTGACACTAACACATACCCTAATAGACTCTGACTACTAATGCTAATATGATGGATAAAAAGAAACGTAACAGAATAGAAATACAGGCCTTTCATAGGAGGCATGGTATATACTTGGATTTGCCTTCGGCTTTATCAAGGGTATGTATTATAAATCTTGTCAAATTTTAATTGTAATATTTCTCCATGAGTTTTACATGTATATATATATATATATATATATATATATATATATATATATATATATATATATTTATATATATACACTCTCTAGATTTTTCAAAATATGAAAAAAATATGTCTTATTAAACACTCTCTAAATTCATTCATATTCATGTATGTGGATATATAATCAACTTTTCACAAGATTATTCTCAGAAACATTCAACCACCTGAAATACATATTTGTTTCCTCGTCCTGAGAACTAACTTCAGTGAATGGTGCTTACAAATCCTAATATTTCTACAGTAACTGGCACAGTTTATCATCAAAGCAAGTAGATTCCAATGGACATGATGTGTATATTGATGTTCATTTTAATTCAACACTGGCACATTACAATTTCTTCTGTTTATGCACATCATAGGATATATATTTCCTCCACAGGTTAGCAAATATATAGGCATTTGTTTCACTTTCAATCACTTCCTGCTTCAGAACACATGAATTCCTCCGTGTTTCTTGACTGGTCTTTTCATGAGACTTCTTTCCAAACACATTATTTTCGATTTCCTTTATCAGTTTTGAAGCAAAACTGAAACAGACTTCATGATAAACCATCACTGTAATATCATCATAAGATGTATAACTGGTTGGAATGAATGATTATATATCAATAAAAGATTTTTTATACATTTTCTGATATCAATTCAATACATTATTTAAAGTGTAACCAGTTATATTATTTATTCACATTATGGTCTATTCATGCATTATCTCTATATTCATAGACACAGGATACACCTCGTTGTACCCCCAATACTAATTTATACATTTTTAAAATATTGCTCCCAGAAATGGTGGAAGAAATACTCATGTCACCTGATCTACATATGCATGTTATCACAGTAATATTCTGGACACAAAATGCAAAAGTCACACGTATGATTGTACCAAAGCCTAAAGGGAAACTCAACATGGATTACTAAAAACATCCATGACCAGGTTGCCTAATGCTCTCAAATGTCAATCCTATTGGTGACTACATATTTGTTTCTTCATAAGATTATATATTCAACCTCAAAACTGTTGAAAATGTTTAATTTTTTTCACTCACTTGATACTCTTTGACTGATTTCCTAATGTCTCTATTGATATCTACTTTCCTAGATATTTTCTCCAGTTCAACATTGTGACTGACCCTTCACATGTGCTGACATTGACATTCACTCTCTAACGGAAACACTATTGCTAATGAACTTTGGTCCAAATCCTATAATAGCTCTTCTTCCAAAACATACTGACTATCTTCCTGATCCTATCGACTATCACTTTTTGAGTGGATGTTCTCTACTGCATTCAATCATCCAAGGTGCATGGTCCTATGCCATTGTATATCGATTTTTCTGAAACATGTATGCAGAACGTAATTCAAAGCTACGTATCGCAATCAGTTGCGCAATGCACTTCTGAGCTTCAAATCTTACCTAGATTTCTGTTTTCATACGTATATTTCATCTCTATATTCCTATAAATATTGCAGGTTCCCAAGATCATTATTCATTCTGCAGAATGATTCCTAATCCAAATCAAACCTGCTATTTACGATAACCATACACGGTTGCCTCAATCTAACATTACAAAAGAGCAGGGACAGAGTTCGTCTTACAATACAGGAATGTAGGGTATCTTCAAACTGCTGAGAACCTGGAAGTTCGATGCAGAAATAATCCCTGGATAAGATGTCAGCAGCTATGAAGGACCTGTGAGAGAAAAAGCCATCTTCAATGGCAAACAATCTAGACAGGAAAAAGGAATGTGTATGCATCAGACTCTCTCTTTGTAAGGTAGAGAAGATGGACCTAACCAGGCCTGCGTGGAGAGCTGTTCTCAGGTGCCTATTTTGATATACCATTGAAACTAGTCAAATTGTCAAAGGAAGTAAGAGCAGCCTCCATCCAATGTGACCCTTGGAAGCAATGGTTAGGGCAAAGTTGTTGCCAAGGCAGTGACCTCATTCAGTTCCTGAAGGAAGTGACCTACCTAACTTCCTTGGTGATGGAACACTCTGAAATTTTGATGCAAGAAGCCATGCACCGAGAGCCAGTCCCAGTCCCAGTCCCAGTGCGCTCACTTGTTTGGATTTACCAAGTACAGAGTCAGACCTTCTTGGTACCTACTGATGTGAGGATGGCCAAATGCCAGGAGAGCTCTGAAGAGAAGCCTTTCCTGAGATAGCAGGTAGTGGCTAGCCGTTGGCTCCTCACAGCATCACAGAGTTTGCCAAGGAGACAAGATCTTAGACAGGAGAGGTCATTTTGTGGAGAACATAGTATGGCCCACCAGTCAGAGGACACTACGGATAGTCACAGACCTACTTTTGGGAAGGAATTGCCTTTGTTTGTGGATGTGAGTTTGCGGTTTTTTCTCATGTTCTGAGAATAGGTAGGAAATGTGGTTGGTTTTGTTTGGAGTCGACTGTTTCTAGTAAGTCTTTTGACAAGGCGACTTTCTATGTCTGTGTATCCACTGTGTCCGTGGTTGTCGACATTAGAAAAGAGAATGCATCAATGGAGGTTTCCTGTCTAGTAGAAAGCTTCCCAGCATTTATCCTGCACAATTGATGAATGGACCGTGGTATGCCTTATGGATAGGAAACACCTACTAACATCCTAAGTTCCTGTTTTCTTCCTGAATTCTGGCCACTCTCCAGAATAAGCTCATGATGTATTGTCCAAGATATGTACCACCTCCAAGCTCTGTGACATGTCCATGTTCTTGATAGCTGAAGGGAATGGGAACATCTCAGAAAACTCAGATATCAGTGTGAGCAGTAAAGTCTCAGTGGAGAAACCCTGCTTTGGTCCATTTGCTTACCTTTGGTTCTGTTGCCTTGAATGTCAGGAAGGTCTTTGCATCATGCCACCCCTTTGTGAAGCCTGAAGAAACAGATTTCAAATGGAAATGAATGTGCATCACCTGTGGCTCTTTGCTTAATTGCTTTGGAAAAGGATGTGTCTTAATCAGACACTAGGCTCTGTTTGAGGCTGTGGATAAGATTCTCAGCTCCTGATAGATGTAAAGAAGATCCCATGTGTGCATCCAAAACCAAAATGGCAAAAAGATCAGTCATTGTAGATGAAGTCTCCTGCCTTCCTCCGATAGGTTCCTGACCTCCATCAAGTGAGAATAGGGATTTTTTTTGGGTCAAATGAGTTCTTCAAAGTCCTGCAGAAGTACTTGGGTTCTCTCATGATGCCAAATCACATAATGAATCTATACCTGACTGTCAGTAGGCCTCAAATTGGAGAAGCAGAGCAGCGTTAACGGCAGGCTTTTTTGATCACTCCTGGTTCACAGGAAGGGTGTCCAGGCCACCATGAATTTAGACAAATGAGTGGCAAGGGTGCATATTTTGGACACTGTCTTGGCTGCGCCCCTCATGGAAACCTCCAGCCAGAGTTTATAATGACTGTCTATATGGATGAAGATGAGGGACATGTGGGAATGTTTTGGTTTTAATTGTTGTCATTTGTGTGGCGGTTGGAAGAGATAACAGGGTCCACATGGGCTTGAACTCTGGTGTGATTCCTCTTAGAGACTGAGTTCTGGAACTGACCTCAGAGAAGTGTTGCCATGAATTGTGTTGGGATTTTAGGAGGCCACGCATAAGAGTTGACCTTGAAACCTGAGATCTAGGCCCAGGGTGGCTTTCCACAGAGAACTGAAATTCTCAGCAAGGATATCGCATGATTTTATTCTGAAAAACTTGGCAGCCATAGTTAAGAGTCAAAAGACACATGGACCTCCCGTTGTAGACCTCAATGGGCCTGGCTTCATGTGACCTTTTGGCCACTGTTTGGGAAGCCTTGCCTGTGAGAGTTTTTCAGGGCTTTCATTGAAATGAGAGTCCTCCCCATGTAATGGTTCCTGGAAGAATGGAAACCCCAAAGTGCCTCCAACTTCATTCTTGAAAAATGGATAGATAAATACCATGATGTTTTTGAAATTCCCAATGACCAAGTGGCACTGGAGAACCATTGGTTGTTCTCTTGCTGATCATTAGTGTTACAGACAGTGCCTTGATTGGCTGGGTTTCATGAAAATGGTGTGGAACAGAGATGCCAGTAAGTTGGAGCCTGCTGAGTAGTGGGCCTAGAGCAGTGGTGGGCAGGTGTGTGATAATACAACTGTGGTGTGGCCATGTGGATCAGCCATTGGCTTCCAAATAGCTTGTGACTGACTTGGTACAGCCAGCAGACTATTATATGAAAAGGCATCTTGTTATATGGAGAGGTTTCTGGGCAATGTTCAGAATCAGGTTGCGATGGTCAACGGGGAAAGCTATGTGGGATAGAACCCTGGTTGGTGAATTCTCCTGCAGACCCTGACCCAACACACGTCACAGAACTCCCTCTAGCACTATATCCTAGTTGAACTCCTTGTATTTTGTGAAGCAAATACCAAACTCCCAGTGCAGCAGCAAGAAACACCACAAAAAGTTCAGGATGACCAAATGGCTTCACAGTCCACTCAGGGAGACACTAAGCTTCCAGTGGCCACAGTTTACCAACAAAGAGAGAAATCAACACCGGTACCTAATGTTCAATGGAAAATAAGAAACGATGTCCTCCAGGTCACATAGATGCAGATCCAGCTTTGATGGTCTCACCAGAAATGAAGCTAAAGCTCCGGACAACAAGATATATTTCATGTGTCCAAACTCAGAGGCAGTTTCTCAAGAAGGCTTTTGGCCAGCAGAGTTCCATGTTTGTGGAGTGTTTACGCAGTCACTTACTTTTGGAAACTCCTCTACCACCTCCAAGGTTGTGAACTCCTGAGCATTTTCCATTCCAGATATGTATTCACAGATTTTCTAACTCTTCTCTTCGAATTGCATCTTACATAGGGTGAAGATAATGTCAATGGATTTTTCTGGATGAGAGTGGGAAGACTTTTGTGTAGGACATATTTGCATACATATTGGATTCATTTTCCAATTTTCCATTTGAAATACTGAATCCCTGACACTAAACCATACCCTACTAGTGTCTGACTACTAATCCAAATATGAGGCAGAAAAATAACCCAAACATAATAGAAATACAAACAGTTCAGAGGAGGCATGGTGTATAGTTGGACTTGCCTTTTGCATTATAAAGGTTAGGAGTTATTAATCTAGACAATTTTTGTTGCAATAGTTGTCCATGTGATTTTAAAGATAACAAATATGTGAATTCTTGTCTCTCTTTCTCTGTAGCCTACTCAGCACATATATTTTTATATGCACATAGAGAATCCTACCTGGTACTACACGTACATTCTTGTGAGGTGGCTGACTTGGCAGATACAGATTGAGAGAAGAGATCACTCCTCATAAACGCCGTTGGAACTGAAAATTCAACCTATGGGTGAGCTTCCTAGATAACAAAATTATACACAAATCTTTGTTCAGTAAAATGAATATTTTTGGATCTGTGGATGATATATATTTCATGGTGAATTTTGATTGGCATATATTGCTATTTTTAATGTCTCTCTCTCTGTGTGTGTGTGTGTGTGTATATATATATATATATATATATATATATATATATACACTCTCTCCATATTTTTCAAATTATGAAATATATGTGTCTTATATACACTTCCTAATTTCATTCATGTTCATGAATGTGGATTTATAATCAACGTTTCACAAGATTATTCTCAGAAAATTTCATCCACCTGAAATACATATTTGATTCCTAGTGCTGAAAACTAACTTCAGTGAATGGTGCATACAAATCGTAACATTTCTACAGTAACTGACACAGTTTATCATCAATGCAAGTAGATTCCTATGGGACATGATGTGTATTTCGACTTTCATTTTTATTCAACACTGGGACATTACAATTTCTTCAGTTTATGCACATCATAGGATATATATTTCCTCCACGATTTAGCAAATTTATAGGCATTTGTTTCAATTTCAATCACTTCCTGCTTCAGAACACATGTTTTCCTCCATGTTTCTTGACTGATCTTTTCATGAGATTTCTTTCCAAACACATTATTTTCGATTTCCTTTATCACTTTTAAAGCAAAACGGACACACACTTTATGATAAACCATAACTATAATATCACTATTAGATGTATAACTGGTTGGAATGAATGATTTTATATCAATAAAAGATTTCTTATATATTTTCTGATATCAATTCAATACATTTTGTAAAATGGAACCAGTTATATTATTTATTCACAGTATGGTCTATTCATGCATTATCTCTATATTAATAGACACAGGTTACACCTCTTTGTATCCCCAATACTAATTTATACATCTTCAAAATATTGCTCCCAGAAATGGTGGAAGAAATACTCATATCACCTGATCTACATATGCATGGTATCACAGTAATATTCTGGACACAAAATGCAAAATTCACACGTATGACTGTACCAAAGCCTAAATGGAAACTGAACATGGATTACTAAAAACATCCATGACCAGGTTGCCTAATGCTCTCAAATGTCAATCCTATTGGTGACTACATATTTGTTTCTTCCTAAGATTATATATTCAACCTCAATACCATTGAAAATGTCTAATTTTTTCACTCACTTTGTACTTTTCCTATTTCCTAATGTCTCTATTGATATCTACTTTCCTACATATTTTCTCCAGTTCAACATTGTGACTGACCCTTCACATGTGCTGACATTGACATTCACTCTCTAA
The DNA here is from genome assembly GCF_048772815.1 of Callospermophilus lateralis. Lineage (NCBI taxonomy): Eukaryota > Metazoa > Chordata > Mammalia > Rodentia > Sciuridae > Callospermophilus > Callospermophilus lateralis. The sequence goes on along the minus strand of NW_027514392.1, from coordinate 1,171,967 downwards.
CCGAAACCCTATTGCTTATGAACTTTGGTCCAAATCCTATACTCACTCTTCTTCCGAAACATACTGACTATCTTCCTGATCCTATCAACTATCCCTTTTTGAGTGGATGTTCTCTACTACATTCAATCATCCAAGGTACAAGGTCCTATGCTATTGTATATCGATTTTTCTGAAACATGTATGCAGAACGTAATTCAAAGCTACGTATCACAATCAGTTGCCCAATGCACTTCTGAGCTTCAAATCTTACCTAGATTTCTGATTTCATACTTATATTTCATCTCTATATTCCTATAAATATTGCAGGTTCCCAAGACCATTATTCATCCCGCAGAATGATTCCTAACCCAAATCGAACCTGTAATTAACCCTAACCATACACTGTTGCCTCAATCTAAAATTACAAAAGAGCAGGGACAGAGTTCATCTTACAATACAGTAATGTAGGGTATCTTCCAACTGCTGAGAACCTCAAAGTTCGATGCAGAAATGATCCCTGGAGAAGATGTAGGCAGCTATGAAGGATCTGAGAGAGCAAAAGCCATCTTCCATGGCAAACAACCTGAACAGGATGAAGGGATGTGTATGCATCAGCCTTTCTCTTCTTAATGTAGAGAAGATGGACCTAACCAGGGCTGCGTGGAGAGCTGTTCCCAGGTGCCTATTTTGATATACCATTTTAACTAGTCAAATTGTCACACAAAGTAGGAGCAGCCTCCATCTAAAGGGACCCTTGGAAGAAACTGTTAGGACAAAGTTGTTGCCAAGAGAGGGACCTCATTCAGTTCCTGAAGGAAGTGACCTAGCTAACTTCCTTGGGGATGGAACTCTCTGAAATTGTGATGCAAGAAGCCAGGCACCGAGAGCCAGTCCCAGTCCCAGTCCCAGTGGGCTCACTTGTTTGGATTTACCAAGTACAAGTAAGACTTTCTTGGTACCTACTGATGTGAGGATGGCCAAATGCCAGTTGAGCTCTGAAGAGGGCCCTTTTCTGAGATAGCAGGTAGTGGCTAACTGCAGGCTCCTCACAGCATCACAGAGTTGGCCAAGGAGACATGATCTGAAAGTGGAAAGGCCATTTTGAGAGGAACATAGTATAGCCCACCAGTCAGAGGACACTCTGGATAGTCACACACGCACTTTTGGGAAGGAGGTGCCTTTATGTGTGTGGGTGTGAGTTTATGGTTTTGTCTCATGTTCTGAGAATAGGTAGAAAAGGTGGTTGGTTTGGTTTGGAGTCGACTGTTTCTAGTTACTCTTTTGACAAGGCAAGTGTTTCTATGTCTGTGTATCCACTGTGTCCGTGGTTTTAGACATTAGAAAAGAGAATGCATCAATGGAGGTGTCCTGTCTAGTAGAAAGCTTCCCAGCATTCATCGTTCACAATTGATAAATGGACTGTGGTTTGCCTTATGGATAGGAAACAACTACTAACTTCCTAAGTTCCTGTTTTCTTCCTGAATTCTGGTCACTCTCCAGAATAAGCTCATGATTTATTGTCTAAGATATGTACCACCTCCAAGCTCTGTGACATGTCCATGTTCTTGATAGCTGAAGGGAATGGGAACATCTCTGAAAACTCAGATATTAGTGTGAGCAGTAGAGTCTCAGTGGAGAAACCCTGCTTTGGTCCATTTGCTTACCTATGGTTCTGTTGCCTTGAATGTCAGGAAGGTCTTTGCCTCAGGCCACCCCTTTTAGAAGCCTGAAGAAACAGTTTTCAAATTTAAATGAATGGGTATCACGTGTGGCTCTTTGCTTAATTGCTTTGGAAAGGGATGTGTCTTAATCAGACACTAGGCCCTGATTGAGGGGGTGGCTAAGATTCTCAGCTCCTGATAAATCTAAAGAAGATCCCATGTGTGCATCCAAAACCAAAATGGCAAAATGATCAGTCATTGTGGATGAAGTCTCTTGTCTTCCTGTGTTAGGTCCTGAACTCCATCAAGTGAGAATAGGATTCCTTTGGGTCAAATGAGTTCTTCAAAGTCCTGCAGAAGTGCTTGGGTTCTCTCATGATGCCAAATCACATAAGCAATCTATACCTGACATTCAGTAGGCCTCAAATTGGAGAAGCAGAGCAGTATTAACAGCAGTCCTATATTATCACTCCTTGTTCACAGGATGGGTTTCCAGGCCACCCTAAATTTAGACAAATGAGGGGCAAGGGTGCATATTTTGGACACTGTCTTGGGCTGCGCCCCTCATGGAAACCTCCAGCCAGAGTTTATGATGAGTGTCTATATGGATGAAGATGAGGGCCATGTGGAAATGTTTTGGTTTTAATTGTGGTCATTTGTGTGGCGGTTGGAAGAGATGACTGGGTCTACATGGGCTTGAACTCTGGTGTGATTTCCCTTAGAGACTGAGTTTGGGAACTGATGACAGAGAAGTATTGCCATGAATTGTGTTGGGATTGTAGGAGGCCACACATGAGAGTTGCCCTTGAAACCTGAGATCTAGGCCCAGGATGGCTTTCCACAGAGAACTGAAAATCTCAGCAAAGATATCACATGATTTTATTCTGAAAAACTTGGCAGCCATAGTTAGAGTCAAAAGACACATGGACCTCACGTTGTAGACCTCAATGGGCCTGGCTTCATGTGACCTTTTGGCCACTGTTTGGGAAGCCTTGCCTATGAGAGTTCCTCAGAGCTTTCATTGAAATTAGCTTCCTCCCCATGTAATGGTTCCTAGATGAATGGAAACCCCAAAGTGCCTCCAACTTCATTCTTGAAAAATGCATAGATAAACACCATGAAATTTTTGAAATTCCCAATGACCAGGTGGCACTGGAGAACCATTGGATGTCCTGTTGCTGATCATAAGTATAACAGACAGTGCCTTGATTGACTGGGTTTCATGAAAATTGTGTAGTACAGAGATGCCAGTAAGTTGGAGGCTGCTGAGTAGTGGGCCTAGAGCAGTGGTGGGCAGATGTGTGGTAATACATCTGTGTTGTGGCCATGTGGATCTGCCATTGGCTTCCAAATGGCTTGTGACTGACTTGGTGCAGCCAGGATACCATAATATGAAAAGGCATCTTGTTATATGCAGGGGTTTCAGGGTAATGTTCATAATCAGGTTTCTATGGTCAAGGCGATAAGCAATGTGGGATAGAAGCCTAGTTGGTGCATTTTCCTGCAGAGCCTGACCCACCACACGTTACAAGACTCCCTCAAGCACTGTGTGCCAGTTGAACTCCTTGTATGTCATGAAGCAAATACCAAACTCCCAGTGTAGCAGCAAGAAACACCACGAAAAGTGGAGGATGACCAAATGGCTTCAAAGTCCACACGGGGAGTCACATTGCCCGAAGTGGCCACAGTTTACCTACAAAGAGAGACTTCAGCACTGGTGCCTCATGTTCATTGGAAAATAAGAAACCATGTCCTCTAGGTCACATAGATGCAGACCCAGCTTTGATGGTCTCACAACAAAGGTAGGTAAAGCTCCTGACAAAAACATATATTTCAAGTGCACAACCTCAGGGGCAGTTTCTCAAGAAGTCTTTAGTCCAGCAGAGCTCCATGTTTGTGAAGTGTTTACCCTGTTCATTACTTTTGGAAACTCATCAACCACTTGCAAAGTTGTGAAATCATGAGCATATTCAATTCCAGATATGTACTCACAGATTTTTTACCTCTTTTCATATAATTGTGAATTACTTAAGGTGAGGGTAAGTCAAGGCATTGTTCAGGATGAGAGTGGAAAGATTTTTTGTATCACAATTTTGCATACACTTTGGATTAATTTTCCTAGTTGAACAACATTATACATAAATCCATGTTCAGTATAATAAATATTTTTGCATCCGTGGATGATATATATTTCACTATGAATTTCAATTGGCATACATATTGCTACTTTTTAATGTCTTTGTTTTTTTTGTATGTATGTATATATATATATATATATATATATATATATATATATATATATATATATATATATCTCCTATCCAGATTTTTCAAAATATATGTGTTTTATTATACACTCTCTAAATTCTATTATGTTCATATATGTGGATGTATAATCAACTTTTCACAAGATTATACTCAGAAATATTCATCCACCTGAAATACATATTTGTTTCCTAATACAGACAACTAACTTCAGTGAACGATGCATACAAATCCTAATATTTCTACAGTAACAGACTCAGTTTTACATCAATGCAAGTAGATTCCTATGGGGCATGAATGTATTTTGACGTTCATTTTTATTCAAGACTTGTACGTTGCTATTTCTTCAGTTTATGCACATCATATGATATATATTTCATCCACAAGTTAGCATATTTATAGGCATTTGTTTCACTTTCAATCACTTCCTGCTTCAGAACAAATGTATTCCTCCATGTTTCTTGACTGGTCGTTTCATGAGACTACTTTCTAAACACATGATTTTTGAATTACATAATCACTTTTGAAGCAAAAATCACACCCTTCATGATAAACCATAACCATAATATTACCATTAGATGTATAACTAGTTGGAATGAATGATAGTATTTCAATATAAGATTTCTTATATATTTTAAGATATCAATTCAATCCATTATTTTATGTAGAACTAGTTATATTATTAATTCACAGTGTGGTCTACTCATGCATTTTCTCTAGATTCATATACACAGGGTACATCTCTTTGTACCCCCAATACTAATTTATACATCTTCAAAATATTGCTTCAAAAAATGGTGGAAGAATTTCTCATGTAACCTGATCTACATATATATTTTATCACAGTGATATTCTGGACACAAAACGCAAGGCTCACACTTATGTTTGTACCATAGCCTAAATGGAAATTGAACATGTATTACTATAAACATCCATGTCCAGTTTGTCTAATGCTCAATATCAATCCTATTGGTGACTACATATTTGTTTCTTCCTAAGATTATATATTCAAACTCAACCCTGTTGGAAATGTCTAATCCTATCACTCACATTATACTTTGCCTTATTTCCTAATGTGTCTATTGATATCTGTTTTCCTACATATTTTCCCCTGTTCATCATGTGACTGACTCTTCTCATGTGCTGACATTTACGTTCACTCTCTAACCAAAAACCTATTACTAATGAAATTTGTTCCAAAACCTATACTCACTCTTCTTCCTAAACCTACTGACTATCCCAGTTTGAGTGGATGTTCTCTTCTACATTCAATCATCCAAGGTACAAGGTCTTTTGCCATTCGATATCGAATTATGTGAGACAACTGTTCAGAATGTAATTCAAAGCTAAGTATCCCAATCAAGGGCAAAATGCCCTTCTGGGCTTCAAGTCTTACCTAGATTTCTGTTTTCATACTTATGTTTCACCAATATATTCTTATAAATATTGCATGTTCCAATACCATTATTCATCTCACAGAATGATTCCTAACCCAAATGGAACATGTTATTAACCCTAAGAATGCACCGTTCCCTCAATCTAATTTTACAGAAGAACAGGGACAGAGTTTGACTTACAATAAAGAAATGTAGGTGATCTTCCACCTGCTGAGAACCTCAAAGGTCCATGTAGAAATGATCCCTGGAGAAGATGTAGGCAGCTCTGAAAGACCTGAGAGAGCAAAAGTCATCTTCCATGGCAAACATCCTGGTCAGGATGAAAGGATATGTCTGAATCAGCCTCTCTCTTCTTAATGTAGAGAAGATGGACCAAACCAGGCCTGTGTGGAGAGCAGTTCCAGGAGCCTATGGTTGATCTACCATTCTAACTTGTGAAAATTTCAAAGGAAGTAGGGGCAGCCTCCGTTTCATTGGTCAATTGAAAGCAACTGTGAGGACAAAGTGTTTGCCAAGGCAGTGACCTCATTCAGTTCCTTAAAGAAATGACCACACCTCACACTTTTGGTGATGGAACACTGTGAACTTTTGATCCAGGAAGCCAGGAACCCAGAGTCAGTCCCAGTCCCAGTCCCATTGGGCTCGCTTGTTTTGATTGAACAAGGACAGAGACATTATTTTTTGGTCCTACTGTTGTGAGGATGACCAAATGCCAGGAAAGCTCTGAAAACTGGCCTTTCCAGAGAAAGCAGGTAGTGGCTCATCGCGGACTCCTGACAACTTCACAGAGTTGGCTAAGGAGACCAGATCTGAGACAGGACAGGCCATGTTGGGGGAATATATTATGGCCCACGAGTCAGACCACCCTCTGGATAGTCACAGACCTACTTGGGGGAAGGAGGTGCCTTTGTGGTTGTGGGTGTGAGTTTTTGGTTTTGTCTCATGTTCTGAGAATAGATAGGAAAGGCGGTTTGTTTGGTTTGGTATGGACTGTTTCTAGTAAGTCATGTGACAAGGTGAGTGTTTCTATGTCTGTGTGTCCCACTGTGTCCGTGGTTGTAGACATTAGAAAATAGAATGCATCAATGGATGTGTCCTGTCTAGTAGAAAGCTTCCCAGTATTCATCCTGCCCAATTTATGATTAGGCAGAAAATTGCCTTATGGATGGGCAACACCTGCTATCTTCCTAATTTCCTATTTTCTTCCTGAATTCTGGCCACACTCCAGAATAGGCTCATGGTTTTGAGTAAAAGATATGTACCACCTCCAAGCTCTGTGATAAGGCCATGTACTGGATAGCTGAAGGGACTGGCGAGCACCTCAGAAAACTCAGATATCAGTTAGACCAGAAAAGTCACAGTGGAGAAACCCTGCTTTGGGCCTTTTGCTTACCTATTTTTCTTTTGCCCTGAATGTCAGGAAGGTCTTTGCCTCCAGCCACCCCTTTGTGAAGCCCTAAGAAACAGTTTTCAAATGGAAATGAATGGGCATCACCTGTGGCTCTTTGCTTAATTGCTTTGGAAAGGGATGTGTCGGAATCAGCCTCCTGGCCCTGTGTGAGGCTGTGGCTTAGATTATCAGCACCTGATGAATCTAAAGAAAGATCCCATGTGTGCATCCAAAATCAAAGGGCAAAAATTGCAGTCATTGTGGATGAAGTCTCTAGCTTTCCTCTGTAAGGTTTCTCACTTCAATCAAGTGAGAATAGGGATCCTTTGGGTCAAAAGAATTCTCCAAATCCCTGCAAAGCTTGCCCATGAGTGCTTGGATTTTCTCATGACTCCAAATCACATAAAGAATCTAAACCCCACAGTCAGAAAGCCTCAAATTGTAGAAGTGGAAAAGTATTAATGGCAGACCTATTTGATTACTCCTGGTTCACATGAAGGGTGTCCAGGCCACTGAGATTTTAGGCAAATGAGGGACAAGGGAGCTTATTTTGGACACTGTCTTTGACTGCGCCCCTAATGGAAAACTCCAGCCAAAGGTTATGAAGAAGATGAGGGCCGTGTGGGAGTGTTTTGGTTTTAATTGTGGTCATTTGTGTGGCAGTTGCAAGAGATGATTGGGTCCACCTGGGCTTGAACTCTGGTGTGATTCCCCTTAGAGACTGAGTTCTGGAACTGACCTCAGAGAAGTATTGCCATCAATTGTTTTGGGATTTTAGGAGACCACACATGAGAGTGACCATTGGAAACTGAGATCTAGGCCCAGATTGACTTTCCACAGATCAGTGGGAATCTCAGTGAGGAAATCACATTATTTTATTCTGAAAGACTTGGCAGCCATAGTTGAGAGTCAAAAAACACATGGACCTCACATTGTAGAACTCAATAGGCCTGGCTTCATGCGACCTTTTGGCCACTCTTTGGGAAGCCTTGCCCTTGAGAGTTCCCCAGAGCTTTCATTGAAATGAGCTTCCTCACCATTTAACAGGTCCTGAATATATTGAAACCCACTGTGCCTCCAACATCATCTTTGAAAAATGGCTAAACAGATACCATGAAATTTTTGAAATTCCCAAGACCAGGTGGCACTGGAGAACCTTTGGATGTCCTGATGCTGATCTTGAGTACACCAGACAGTGCCTGGATTCACTAGGTTTCATGAAAATTGTGTTGAATAGAGATGCCAGTACGTTGGAGCCTGCTGAATAGTGGGCCTAGAACAGTGCTTGGCAGGTGTGTGATAAAACATGTGGTGGGGCAATGTGGATCTGCATTTGGCTTCCAAATGGCTTGTTACTGACATGGTGCAGCCAGTAGATACTTCTGTGTAAAGGTATCTTGTTATATGGAGAGCTTTCAGGGCAATGTTCAGAATCAGGTTGCTATGGTCAAGGGGGCAAGCTATGTGGGATAGAAGCCTGGTTGGTGCATTCTCCTGCAGACCCTGACCCACCACTCGTCACAGAACTCCCTCCAGCACTGTGACACAGTTGAACTCCTTGTATTTCGTGAAGCAAATACCAAATCCCCAATGCAGCAGCAACAAACACCACGAAAATTGGAGGATGACCAAATGGCTTCACAGCCCACACTGGGAGACACTTAGCCCCCAGTGTCCACAGGTTACCTACAAAGTGAGAATTCAGCACTGCTGCCTCATTTTCATTAGAAAATAAGAAACCGTGTCCTCCAGGTCACATAGATGCAGACCCAGGTTTGATGGTCTCACTACAAAGGAAGCTAAAGCTTGTGACAACAAGATATATTTCAAGTGCCCAAATTCAGAGGCAGTTTCTCAAGAAGTCTTTAGTCCAACAGAACTCCATGTTTGTGGAGTGTTCACCCTGTCCCTTACTTTTGCAAACTCCTCTACCACCTCCAAGGTTTCAAAATCCTGAGCATATTCCATTCAAGATGTGTTTTCACTGATTTTCTAACTCTTCTCCTCTAATGATGTTTTAGTTGGAGCGAAGGTACTGTCAAGGCATTGTTCTGGATAAGAGTGGAAACATTTTTGTGTAGCACATGTTTACATACACATTGTATTCATTTTCCAATTTTCCATTCGAAATACTGAATCCCTGACACTAACCCCTACCCTACTATATTCTGACTACTAATACTAGTATGATGGAGAAAAATAACCCAAACAGAATGAAAATACAACCATTTCAGAGGAGGCATGGTGTATAGTTGGACTTACCTTTTGCATTATACAGGGTAGGATTTATAAATCTAGTCAATTTTTTGTTGAAATAGTTCTCAATGTTTTTTTTAAAGTTAACCACCTATGAATTCCTTTCTCCCTTTCTCTGTAGCCTATTCACCACCTGTATTTTTATATGCACAGATAGAATCCTACCTGGTACCAAACGTACATTCTTGTGAGGTGGCTGACTTGGCAGATACAAATTGTAAGGGATCACTCCTCTTAAACGATGTTGGAACCGAAAATTTAAATTATGGGTAATCTTCCTACTTGAACAATATTATTCATAAATCCATGTTCAGTAAAATAAATATTTTTCTATCTGTCGATGATATATATTTCATTATAAATTTCAATTGGCATATATATTGCTGTTTTTAATGTGTGTGTGTGTATGTATATATATATATATATATATATATATATATATATATATATACACTCTCCAGATTTTTCAACAAATGAAATATGTGTCTTATTTTACACTCATCAAATTCATTCATATTCATGTATGTGGATTTATAATCAACTTTTCACAAGATTATTCTTAGAAATATTCATTCACCTGAAATACATATTTGTTTCCTAGTACTGAAAACTAACTTCAGTGAATGGTGCATAAGAATCCTAATATTTCTACAGTAACTGACCCAGTTTAATATTAATGCAAGTAGATTCCAATCGGACATGATGTGTATTTTGATGTTCATTTTTATTCAACACTGGTAGATTAGTATTTCTTCAATTAATGCACATCATAGGATATAAATTTCATCCACAAGTTAGGAAATTTATAGGCATTTGTTTCACTATCAATCACTTTCTGCTTCAGAACACATGTATTTCTCCATGTTTCTTGACTGGTCTTTAAATGAGAAAAGGGATGGACAAGGCAAGGAAAGGCACCTAAGATAGCACCGAATACAGGGAAACAGTCCTATTTGGTTGCAACCAGATTTAAAGGGCATTGCTTCTGTTGTAATCAGTTACTTCCCTGAACCCCAAGTTTAGGTTGTTTCAGAATTTTGTACCCAACATGTAAGGGAGCGGCGCAGAAGTTCACAGTCTGCAGAAGTTCAGAGAAAGCAGTTTTTGTTTCTGGTTTTTTTTCTCTGTTCTGGGCAAGTTAACATTTTAAGGACACCTGGGAGGGGGAGAGCTTTTTTCTTCTCTTTCTTTTTTCTCCCTGCCAGCTGTTACCATGGAGTCCAGTTGGTAACTTCTTTATCTTAGAAATGTAGCCATCTCTGTGAAGCCTCAATTTGAGGCCAGAGGCCTTGTTCACATATTGCCAGCATTGTGACTGACTCTATCCAAACACATTATTTTGAATTTCCATAATCGCTTTTGAAGCAAAACTAACATATCTTCATGATAAACCATAACCATAATATTAATATTAGATGTATAACTGGTTAGAATGAATGATTGTAAATCAATATAAGATTTCTTATATATTTTCAAATATCAATTCAATCCATAATTTAAAGTGGAAACAGTTATATTATTTATTCACTGTATGGTCTATTCATGCATTATCTCTATATTCATGGACAAAGTGTACACCTCTTTGTACACCCAATACCCATTTATATGCCTTCAAAATATTGCTCCCAGAAATGGTGGAAGAAATACTTGTGTCACCAGATCTACATATATATTTTATCACAGTAAAATTCTGGACACAAATGCAAAGGTCACACTTAGATTGTACCAAAGCCTAAATAGAAAGTGAGCATGGTTTACAAAAATCATCCATGTCAAGGTTGCCTTATGCTCTCAAATGTCAATCCTATTGGTGACTACATATTTGTTTCTTCCTAAGATTATATATTCAAACTCACCCTGTTGAAAATGTCTAATTGTATCACTCACTTTATACTTTGCCTGATTTAGTAATGTCTTTATTGATATCTGCTTTCCTACATATTTTCCTCAGTTCATTATTGTGACTGTTCTCATGTGCTGACATTTATATTCACTCTCTAACAGAACCCCTATTGCTAAAGAACTTTTGTTCCAAATCCTATACTCAGTCTTCTTCCCAAACCTACCGACTATCTTCTTAATCCTACTGGCTATCCCTTTTTGACTGGATTTTCTCTTATACATTCAATCATTCAAGTAATGTTCGTGCGAGCATCAGAGGTAGAGACCACTAAGAGACTGTCTCATGCAACAGCAAAAGGTTTATTGGAGGTCAAGCATGCTGGGGCTCAGAGCTCACAGAAATAGAGCAGAGAGCCCTGAGAACAGCTTAAGCAGAGCTTATATTCTTTCCTTGGAAAGGGCAGGGACGGAAGTTTATTGATGGGTCACGGTGAGTGGGCGGTTTGCATGTAAACGGGTGAGGGAATACATTCTGCAATTTGGCAGTTGGGGACAGCACATTCTGGGAACAAAATTAGCAAACAGTTTCAATATTTCAACAGTGTTTTGTTAAGCATACAGAAAAATAGGAAGTTACAAGTACCTATTTTGTTAACCTTTCATTCCCCACTTCTTCTTCTGGCTACTTATAATTATAAAAGTGATCAAGGCTGGTGTCACATTCTATGTCTGCAAGTGGGTTATTACCATAAGTTTAACTTGTCCAATTTGAGCTTGGAGAAAAAATATTACACGTTTGAGCAAACAGGGTTTTATACTTTGCAGTAATATGAGGATTATTATTGGACCGGCCATGGTTGATAAAAACATAGTTAACCAGAGGGAATGTATGGATCAGAATCAAACCACCCTTTTTGGGCCTCTCTCAGTGACGCTCTTCAAGGTGTCTTTTTAATTTACTCATAGATTTTTTTTACAACTCCAGTATGGTCGGCATAAAAACAATATTTTTCCCTCAATGCAGCACAAAGGCCCCCTTCTCTCATGAATGGGCGGTCCAACCCTCGACTGTTCTGTAAAACAACTTCAGACAGAGAGGATAAATATTCCTGCAAAGCTGTGATGGAGGTTTCTACTATCTTTAAGTTTTGTTCTATTGCTGCTTCTAATTGGGTCATTTGTTGTGTCCCATGGACTAGGGCAGGGGTTTCTGTGCCCACCCCTGCAGCAACTCCTATTCCTAATAGGATGGCTAAAGTTAGGGATATAGGTTCCCAGCGGAACCGTGTTGTATGCCCGCCTGTTTGAATTTCAAATGAACCTGCATCATTATAGAGCACTCTGGGAAACATCTGCACCATTACACAATTAATCACATCTGTTGACCATTTCATGAAAACATAAACAATGTTTAAGTATATAGAATTATACTGTTGTAGGGACAGACAAGGCAAGGCACCTAAGATAGCACCGAAAACAGGGAAACAGTGCTATTTGGTTGCAACCGGATTCAGAGTGCATTGCTTCTGTTGTAATCAATTAACGCCCTGAACCCCAAGGTTAGGTAGTTTCAGAATTTTGTACCCAACATGAAAGAAAAGGGGCTCAGAAGTTCACAGTCGGCAGAACTTCACAAAAAGATTTTTTTTTCTGTTATTTCCTCTGTTCTGGGCAAGTTAACTTTTCAAGGACACCTGGGAGGGGGAGAGCTTTTTCTTCCTTTTCTTTTATCCTCCTTCAGCTGTTACCATGAAGCCCAGTTGGTATATTTTATTTTAGAAATGTAGCCATCTCTGTGAAGCCCCAGCTCAAGGCCAGAGGCCTTGTTCACATATTGTGTGAAAAACTATTAAGGGGTTGTCTAGCTTAGAAGTGCTGATTTTTCCAAGCAGTGGCCAAGTATAACAGGGCAACAGAAAAAGAGCAAGTTTATCTACACTGAACTCTTTTATAGGGACTCTGTTGCTGAAAGTTCTAAAGTCATCCATGGTGAAGACTTCTGGAGAAGTTCAGTTAAGATTTTTCTGTGGGCCTGGTATAGAGGGGAAAGACAGGGAAGGCGAGGAATGAGAGCAGCTCCGGGGATCTGAGAATGAGAAAAGAGAGATGAAAAAGCATAATGGAAAAGGGGTTTGGGATTTTCCTAGGAACAAAATCTTGAGCAGTAGAACAGGTAGAACAGAGGGGAAGACGGGAGTGAGTATCCCAGAAAGCCTGGGAGGGATTTTAAATTCTTAGTAACCTGTTTTCAGTGATGACAAAGCAACTTTAAAGGCCATTTTTATTACATCTTGGATAGGGGTCTGAGGGCTCTTCTCAGCTGGTTTGAGCTTTGGGTTACCTGGTAAGAGGACCTGGGGAGACCGGGTGTAGGCACTGACAGGAGAAGAGAGGAGTGAGTGTTTAGAGGGGTACCTCAGTACCTGATACCTCAGCAAGGGAGCAATGATCTGAGAACTGGCGGAGGTTTGGGTTTTTGATCTAGTAACTGGAGGAGAGAAATCAGGTTGCTGAGGTGGGACTGACAGTAGAGAGTCTGGAGCAGAAGCCTGAGGGTGAGGATCTATTGGAGATGCATAGTTCAGGAAGTGAGCGAAGGAGGTAAAAGGCCTTCACATAGGGGAATTTCCTTTCATCCTCTTGAGCACTTGCAGAAGTTAAAAAGGTAACACAGAATTTGAGGATCTAGAGACTCCTCTGGGGGCCATCAGTTTTGGTTGTCTAATTGGTAATATGGCCAATGCTGTGTACTGAATTTGATGAGGATTTTGGGTTCCACCAGGCAGCCCCTGTATGCTCAAATCCCCATCACTTACAGAAGAAGTTGGCTTTCCCTCCACACAGCCATGGCTGTTTGTGGCTTTGATAGTCTGCTGGGCAAACATACTAATCTAGTCTAGCCAACCTGCATCTGGCTCACGTGTCCCTAAATCCCTAATGTTTGTTTCCATTATCTATGGTATGGAAGGGATTTAATTGAATATTAGTGGGATTTTCATCAGCGGTATCCTAATAGAAAAGACTTATAGCCAGCTGACAAATGTCTGGGTGGAGAGCTAGCCACCAGGTCCCTAAGGGAGCTGTATACGAGTTAGAGCATACTTCTTGTCTAGTAGGATTTGTGATAAGCCATCGCTGCTGAACGGGCTGATGAGCGTTAGGTGTACTGGTGGCCAAGGGGAGAGTCTACAGCCTTATCCACATAGCGAATATGCAATTTGAAATGGTTACCAGTCTTTCCCAGTTTCCAGACAGAGTATGGACAGGGCGCAGGCTTGAGATGAGAGGCATGGATCCAGGAAGTGTTTCCGTCTACTTTTACCGCTGTAGGTGTTATAATTAGCACCTGGTATGGTCCTTTCAAGCAGGGTTCCAGGGATGACACCTGATGTTGTCTTATGTAGATGAAGTCCCTTACTTGATATCAATGTGGAGTCCCCTTGTCCCCAGGTTGCAAGGCAGTTGTCAGCTGTTTTCACCGGTATCATTGAGTTCTTTCAAGAGATTTAATTCTGTCAAGCAAGGGGGTGTGGAAGGCAACGTTAGGTCTTAGAGTTGGGGTTACATGCCTTACTGGAGAAGGTGCACCATAGAGAAATTCATAGGGGGTGAGTTTACACAAAGAAACAGAGGGAGTATTTCTTGCATGAAACAGTGGATAAGGCAGGGGCATAGTCTAATATTTTATGCCGGACTCTAAGCTTAATTTCGTTAAGGTCTCTTTAATGGTTCAATTTATTTTTTTTCCTGTCCTGAGCTCTGGGGTCTAGAAGCACAATGTAACTTCCAATTAATCCCCTGGGTCCTGGCTAAGCCCTCACTTACCCGGGCCATGAACACCGTTCAATTATCAGACCCTATTACCTTAGGCAGGCCTTGTCTTGAAAAAATATCTTAATATCTTTCAGGATCTTCTTGACCACCGTTTGAGCCGGGTTTTTTTTTGTTTTTTTGTTTTTTTGTTTTTTTTTTTTTTTTTGTGAGAAAGGATTCAATCCATCCTGAAAATTTATCTACAAAGACTAGGAGATATTTAAGTCTATACCTTGCTGGCTTAATTTCAGTAAAGTCTACTTCCCAGAATTGTCCTGGTCTGGTTCATCGTAGGTGCTTTCCTGCAGGAAGCTTGGAAGGGTAAGCATTAACCAATTGACAGAACCGACAGGCTTTTGTTACCCGTTCAGTTATTTTTTTTCACTGTGAGTAAGTTAGTCGAAATCTCTGTTCCTGATCTTTCAGGAATGCCTGCAGTTTCTTTGAACCAAGGTGAGTAAGTTGATGTACATTTTTAACGTAGTGTAGGGCTTTCTGAAATTGCAGGCTGGGCTCAGTGAAGTTGAGGAGTTCAGTGTCAGTGTTCTTAAATGTTATCAAAAGCTTGCTGGTGCTCAAGGGTCCATTGGAATTGGGCATCCTTATTTAACAACGGGTATAAAGAAGTAGCTAAGAACACAAACCCAGGTATCCATAACCTGAAAAGGCAGCAGTCCCAAGAAACTCTCTGTGTTGTCTCCTGTTAGATGGAGGTGGTATCTGCACAACGGTTTGTTTTCTGGGCTCAGTGAGCCATCATTTCCGCCCCTAAGGGAATAACCCAGGAAGATTACTTCTTGCTGGCAAATTTGGGCCTTTTTGGCAGAAGCTCTATACCCGAGTTGAGCAAGCTCGGATAATAGTGCTTGGGTCCCAGACTCACAGTTTTCCTTGTTGTTAGCTGCCAGTAGCAGCACATCCACATATTGAAGCAGGGTGACTTTGGGGTGCGTAATTCTGAAGTTGTTGAGATCTCTGTGGAGGGCTTCATCAAAGAGACTGGGGGAGGTTTTGAACACCTGTGGGAGTCTAGTCCAACTTAGTTGACCAGAAGTTCCGTTATCTGGGTCTACCCACTCGAAAGCAAACAGCAACTGACTATCTTTATGCAGAGGCAAGCAAAAGAAAGCATCTTTTAAGTACAGAACAGTATACCATTTTCACTCAGCAACAGCAAAGTGTTTATTGGGGTTCCAGCATGCTGGGGCTCAGAGCTCACTTGACTAGAGCAGAGAGCCCTGAGAACAACTTAAACAGAGCTTATATAATTTTTTGGAGAGGGCAGGGAGGGAAATTAATTGATGGGTCAGGGCAAGTGGGCAGTTTTTGTGCAACCGGGTGAGGGAGTACACTCTGCAGTTTGGCAGTTGGGGACAGCACATTTTGGGAACAAAATTAGCAAACAGTTCTCAAGATTTCAACAGTGTTTTGTTAAGCATAAAGAAAAACAGGAAGTGACAAATACCTATTTTATTAACCTTTCACCAAAGCAAAATGAAAAGTGAGCATGGATTACTAAAAACAACCATGTCCTGGTTGCCTAATGCTCTCAAATGTCAATCCTATTGGTGACTACATATTTCTTTCTTCCTAAGATTATATATTCCACCTCAACCATATTGAAAATGCCTAATCCTATCACTCACATTATACTTTGTCTGATTTCCTAATGTCTCTATTTATATCTGCTTTCCTACTTATTTTTCCCCAGTTCATCATTGTGACTGACTCTTTATATGTGCTCATGTTTACTTTCACTCTCTACCCGAAACCCTATTGCTAATGAACCTTTTGTCCAAATCCTATACTCACTCTTTTTTCTAAACCTACTGACCATCTTCCTATTCCTACCGACTATTCCTTTTTGACTGGATGTTCTCTTGAACATTCAATCATCCAAGGTACAAGGTCCTATGCCATTGCATATTGATTTATCTGAGACATCTGTGCAGAACATAATTCAAAGCTAAGTATACCACTAAAGGGCCCAATGTCCTTCTGGCTTCAAATCGTACCTAGAATTTTGGTTTCATACTTATATTTCACCTATATATTCTTGTGAATATCGCAGGTACCCAATACCATTATTTGTCCAGCAGAATAATTTCTAATCCAAATAGAATATGTTATTAACCCTAACCATACACTGTTCCTCAATCTAACTTTGCAGAAGAGCAGGGACAGAGTTGGTCTTACAATACAGGAATATACGGGATCTTCCACCTGCTGAGAACCTCAAAGGTTGATGCAGAAATGATCCCTGGAGAAGATTTAGGCAGCTATGAAGGGCCTGAGAGAGCAAAAGTCATCTTCCAAGGCAAACAACCTAGTCAGGATGAAGGGATGTATCTGAATCAGCCTCTCTCCTCTTGATATAAAGAAGATGGACCAAACCAACCCTGTGTGGAGAGCTTCTCCTGGGTGCCTATGGTTGATATACAATTCTAACTTCTGAAAGTGTCACAGGAAGTAGTGGCAGCCTCCATCTCAAGGGACCCTTGAATGCAACTGTTACGACAAAGTTGTTGCCAAGGCAGTGACCTCATTCCGTTCTTGAAGGAATTGACCTACCTCACTTCTTGGGGATTGGAACTCTCTGAACTTGGGATCCAGGAAGCCAGGCACAAAGAGCCAGTACCCGTCCCATTCCCAGTAGGCTCACTTGTTTGGATTTAACAAGGACAGAGTCTGTCTTTCTTGGTACCTAAAGATTTGAGGATGGCCAAATTCAAGTAGACCTCTGAAAATGGGCCTTTCCTGAGACAGCATGTAGTGGTCAGCACAGGCTCCTGACAACTTCACAGAGTTGGACAAGGAGAACAGATCTGAGACAGGACAGGCCATTTTGGGGAAACATAGTATGGCCCACCAGTCAGAGGACACTTCGGATAGTCACAGACTTACTTGGGGGAAGGAGGTGACTTTTTGAGTGTGGTTGTGAGTTTGTGGTTTTGTCTCATGTTCTGAGAATAGGTAGGAAAGGCTGTTTGTTTGGTTTGGAGTGAACTGTTTCTAGAAAGTCCTTTGACAAGGTGAGTGTTTCTAGGTCTGTGTATCCCAGTGTGTCTGTGGTTGTACACATTAGAAAAGAGCATGCATCCATAGATGTGTCCTGTCTAGTAGAAAGCTTCCCAGCATTCATTCTTCCCAATTTATGAATGGACTGTGGCTCGCCTTATAGAAAGGCAACACCTACAACCTTCTTAATTTCCTGTTTTCTTCCTGAATTTTGGACACTCTCCAGAATAGGCTCATATTTTTGTGTCAAAGATATGTACCACCTCCAAGCTCTGTGACATGGCCATGTACTGGTTAGCTGAAGGGAATGACGAGCATCTCAGAAAACTCAGATATCAGTGTGACCAGGAAAGTCTCAGTGGAGAAACCATGCTTTGGGCCTTTTGCTAACCTATTGTTCTGTTGTCCTGAGTGTCAGGAAGGTCTTTGCCTCAGGCCACCCTTTGTGAAGCCTGAAGAAAACAGTTTTAAAATGGAAATAAATGGGCATCACCTGTGGCTCTTTGCTTAATTACTTTGGAAAGGGATGTGTCTGAATCAGCCTCTTGGCCCTTTGTGAAGCTATGGCTTAGATTCTCAGTGCCTGATGGATCTAAAGAAAGATCCAATGTGTGCATCCAAAAGCAAAATGGCAAAAATATCAGTCATTGTGGATGAAGTCTCTCACCTTCCTCTGTTATTTTCCTGATGTCCATCAAGTGAGAATAGTGATCTTTTGTGTCAAATGAGTTCTTCCAAGCCCTGCAGAGGTGCTTCAGTTTTCTCATGACTCCAAATCACATAAGGAATCTATACCTGACAGTCAGTAGGCATCAAATTGGAGAACCAGAGCAGTATTAACGGCAGACCTATGTGATCAATTCTGGTTCACTGGAAGGGTGTCCAGGCTACCCTGAGGTTAGGCAAATGAGGGGCAAGTGAGCTTATTTTGGACACTCTCTTGGACTGCGCCATTCATGGAAACCTCCAGCCAGACGTTATGATGAGTGTATATATGAAAAAAGATGAGGGCCTTTGGGGAGTGTTTTGGTTTTAATTGTGGTCATTTGTGTGGCGGTTGGAAGAGATGACTGGGTCCATCTGGGCTTGAACTCTGGTGTGATTCTGCTCAGAGACTAAGTTCTGTAACTGACCTCAGAGAAGTAATTGCTTTGGAAAGGGATGTGTCTTAATCAGCCTCTTGACCCTGTGTGAGGCTGTGGCTTAGAATATCAGCACAAAATGGATCTAAAAAAGATCCCATGCATGCATCCAAAACCAAAATGGCAAAAAGAGCAGCCATTGTGGATGAAGTCTCTGGCCTTCCTTTGTAAAGTTCAGAAAGAATAAAAGAAATTGAAATTGAAACGTAAAGAACCAGGTTTTGTAAAGTTTACAAGCTGCACTGAGAACCTGAAATTCCTGAGTCAGTAAAGACAATTCTTTGATGTGTCCATTAGATGTGAGTTGAAATCTTCCCAGACGACCTTGTAACTTAACAACCCCTTCCCAGAAACCGTGCAGCTCAGCACATATACATCTCAGGGCTTCAACCAATCAGTTTAAATGTCTACCCCTTCACAAGGCTGACCAATCACCCCCTGCCCGACCTGTTCCCGCCAATGAATGTGCTAATCATGTTTTGGAGTTGTTATTTGATTTTCCCAGGGTACATGGTAATTTGCTAAAGGAGGCTATGATGTATGTAAAGTCCCTGCCCTCTCTAAAGAATGTATATAAACTCTGCTCAAATTGTTCTCTGGGCTCTTTGTTGTTTGCTTTTCTGATGTGAGCTCTGAGCCCCAGCATGCTGGACCCCCAATAAACCCTTTTCTGTTTCATGAGAAAGTCTCTTGGTGGTGTTTTTCTCCGACCTTCGCCCCACCTTTTCATCTGGAGGCCCCAGGTGAGATATTCGGCAGCAGCGGACCAAAGACGCCAACTGACTTCTCTTAGGGTAAGTAAGGCGCCTGTTTCTTGTTTTGGGTTTCCGTTTAAGGCATGGCAAAGTTGCTGTGGGTGAGGGCATTGGGTCTCTCTTATGTTGGCTGACAGAAGTGTCACAGAGCCAAAGGTCACGTCCCTGGGGGCACTCCAGAGGACTAGGGAAATCAAGGAATAGTAGTTTCCTCAACTGGGTTATATTTTGCTTCAGGATTCGGTTTTCCAGCCCAAAAGGTTTTGCCAGCTACTCAGTTTTGTTCATTGTCCTGAACTCAGGTTGAGTTTACTGTCTGTATTTATTGTCTAACCCATCAGGTTTTGCCAGTTACTCAGTTCTAATCGTTGTCTTGGACTCATGGTAAACGTTTACTGTTTGTCATTGTGTGTGTCGAGTTTGTGTCTTCACTGTCCCTGTTTGAGTAACTTCCATTATGGGACAAAGCACTTCTATGCCTCTGTCCCTGACCCTTGATCATTGGACTGATGTCCGCTCAAGGGCCCAGAATCTTTCTTTTTCAGTAAAACGCCAGAGCTGGCAGACTCTCTGAGCTTCAGAATGGCCCATCCTGGGAGTCGGATGGCCACCAGAAGGATCCTTCCACTTCCCTCTAATCCGAAAAGTCAGAGATATTGTCTTTTAGCTGGGGCCACGTGGCCACCCAGATCAACAGACATATACCCCTTCCCTCATGATTATATCATTCAAACCTTCCACAACTCCCGCTCTCCCCACCATTCTCCCTGAGTCACAAGACTGGATACTCTTCCCCCTCCTCATTCTCTACCCTCGCTCCCCAACCCCCAACATGTTCCAGATGATCCTCCCGCCGCTGACTCAGCCTCTCAGCTGCTAGAGGCAATTGGGCCAGACTCAAGCCCTCCAGGGGACTTCCCTGCAGCAGCAGCAGCCCCTCCTCCCCTGGAGGAAGCTGGGCCACCTAAAGGAACCCGGCGGTGATGGATAATAGAAAACTCAGAATCCCCTGTGATGCTCCCTCTCCGTCCCTACGGGCCAATGAACCGTCCCAACTGGGAACCCAACAACTTTGAAGGTAGGTAGCATCTGTCCACTTATCGCCGGGCTCTAATAGCGGGTATAGCGGGTCACCAAGCGACCGCCAGAGGGCCGACTAATTTGGCCAATGTAAGAGAGATTATCCAAGGGCCTAATGAGTCTCCCTGTATGTCTC
The DNA here is from genome assembly GCF_048772815.1 of Callospermophilus lateralis. Lineage (NCBI taxonomy): Eukaryota > Metazoa > Chordata > Mammalia > Rodentia > Sciuridae > Callospermophilus > Callospermophilus lateralis. The sequence continues at coordinate 1,151,233 of NW_027514392.1, read as the reverse complement.
AGGAGAGAATTATGGAAGCATAAAGGAAATATACTTCTTTTGATCCTCAGGCAGAGGACCAAAAGGCATCTGTTGCAATGGCCTTTATCGAGCAGGCTGCCCTAGATATTAAGAGAAAGTTACAATGTCTAGATGGATTACAAGATATGATGTTAAGAGATTTAGTCAGAGAACCTGAGACAGTATATTATAAGAGAGAAATTGAGGAGGAGAAGGAACAGAGGAGAGAGAAGGAAAGGGAACAAAAGAAGGATGAAAGGAGCAAAAGGCAGACTAAAGCATTGGCTAAGGTTTTGTTCACAGCAAAAAATACTCCAGAAGGTTAAATGCAGGGAGACAGAAAGGGATACCTGGGCCCACGCCAAAGGCTGCCCCTGGCATCAGATCAATGTGCCTACTGAAAAGAAAAAGGACACTGAGCCAAAGAGTGGCCCAAAAAGGAGCAGCCACACGAGCCCGCCATGCTGACTCTAGAAGAGGACTAAGAAAGTCGGGGCTTGGATCCCCTCCCCGATCTCAGGGTAACATTTGAAGTGGAGGGGATTCCAGTGAACTTTGAAATGGATACAGGAGCAGGATACTCAGCCCTTAAGACCCCACTGGGCCCCCTATAAATAAATAAATGGTCCCTAGTTCAAGGGGCTAATGGCAGTAGATATCAGGCTTGGACAAAAAAGAGGATTATGAACCTAGTAAATGGAAAAGTCCACACTCTTTTCTAGTAATCCCAGAATGTCCAGCCCCATTGATGAGCAGGGATCTGCTTACCAAACTCTGGTCTTGAATAACCTTTATCCCTGATGGTCCCCAAGTGGAGTTTCTAAAGCCTTCAGTAAAAGCTCCCGTAGTCACGGCTTTGACTATGTCCGTAGAAGGTGAACATCACTCTTCGTGTCCCCTAGAACTGATCAACAAAGCAAACTCGCACAGAAATGGATAAAAGATTATCCTAATGTATGGGCAGAAATTGCTGGGTTAGGTCTAGCCCTTAAACAGCCTCCAATAGCAGTATAATTAAAAGCCTCTGCCTCTCCAATCAGTGTTAAACAATATCCCCTAAGCAAAGAAGCTAAGGATGGGATAAGGCCCCATATTCAGAAATACCTGACTCTTGGGGTCTTAAGGCTCTGTCAATCAGCCTGGAATACCCCGCTGCTACAAGTTAGAAAGCTAGGAACTGGGGACTACCATCCTGTTCAAGACCTAAGAGAGATCAACAACAGAGTGCAGGACATTCACCCCACAGTACCCAACCCATATAATTTGCTTAGCACTCTGAATCCGGAGCGGGAATGGTACACTGTGCTGGACTTAAAAGATGCTTACTTCTGCTTGCCCCTACATAAGGACAGTCAGTTGCTGTTTGCTTTCAAGTGGATAAACCCAAAAACTGGAACATCTGGCCAATTAACCAGGACTAGATTCCCACAGGAGTTCAAAATCTCCCTCACTCTCTTTGATGAAGCCCTCCACAGGGACTTCAACGACTTCAGAACTGCCCACCCTGAAGTCACCCCACTCGAATATGTGGATGATCTGCTACTGGCAGCCGACACCAAGGAGAACTCTGAGTCTGGGACCCAAGCACTATTATTCGAGCTTGCTCGGCTTGGATATAGGGCTTCTGCCAAAAGGCCCACTTTTGTCAGCAAGAAGTAATCTTCCTGGGTTATTCTCTTAGGGGTGGCAAACGATGGCTCACTGAGCCCAGAAAACAAACCGTTGTGCAGATACCTCCCCCTTCTAATAAGAGACAACTCAGAGCGTTTTTTGGGACTGCCAGCTTTTGCAGGTTATGGATTCCTGTGTTCGCATCTCTGGCTGCACCTTTATACACTCTGATAAAAGGGGATGCCCACTTCCAATGTACCCCTGAGTACAAACAAGCTATTGATAATGTCAAAAAAAAGGTGCTGCTCTCTGCTTCAGCCTTAGCACTACCAGATGTAGATAAACCCTTCAATCTCTACATAGAAGAAAAGAAAGGAATAGCACGGGGAATGCTCACTCAGACATTGGGACCTTGGAAATGGCTAGTAGCATTCTTATAAAAAAAACTGGACCCAGTGGCTAGCGTGTGGCCCCATTGCTTAAGAGCTATAGCAGTGGCAGCCCTTCTAATAAAAGATGCTCATGAATGAACGTTGGGACAGAAGCTCACCATTATAGTCGCCCATGCCCTCGAGAGCATCATCTGCCAGCCTCCAGAGAGGTGGCTATCAAACTCCAGAATTAAGCACTACCAGAGCCTCTTGCTTGACAAAGACAGTATAATGCTGGGACCCCCTGCTCCACTCAACCTGGCTACACTGCTGCCAGAAGTATCATCAGGACCCGTCGCTCATGAGTGTCAAAACATACTGGCAGAGAAAACCAGTATACGACAAGACTTGAAGGATCACCCACTGCCTCACCCTGAAGTCGTATGGTTTACGGACGGCAGCAGCTTTCTCCAAGACGGTAAGCGGCGGGCTGCACGAGCAGTACTTACCAAAACTAATGTCATCTGGTCCTCTGGTCTCCCAGAAGGGACATCAGTCCAAAAAGCAGAACTGATTGCTCTTACGAAAGCATTGGAACTAGCAACAAGCAAAAGGGCAACCATATACACTGACAGCCGCTATGCATTTGCCACTGCTCATGTGCACAGGGCTATTTACCAGCAAAGAGAATAGTAACCTCTTCCAGGAAAGAAATAAAGAATGAGGATGAGATCCTCCACCTTCTCTCAGCAGTGCAGGGCCCTAAAGAACTAGCTATAGGGCACTGTCCAGGGCCCCAGAAGGGAAACGACCCCGTGGTGGTTGGAAACAGAAGGGCAGATGAGGAAGCTTAATTGCCAGCCCTAAACGAAGTGACTCTGTTAACTTTTTCCACATGGGGGGGAACAAAAATCAGGAGACTTGGCAGCTCCGGAACCTTCAGGCAACTTATCATCTGAGGAGACAGATACAGAACTCTGGGACCCTACAGAGCCAAGTTTACAATTTCAAAAAGCCCACCTTTATGTCAAAGACTTACACTAGCTCACCCACTTAGACTCAAAGAAGTTGTAGGCACTCTTAAAGGACCGAAGAAAGGACTTATTATTGACTGACTCAAAGAGGAAAGAAATAGCTGAGCAGGTGACTAGAGCTTGTCAAGTCTGTCAATTAGTTAATACTTACCCATCCAAGCTTCCTGCAGGAAGCACTTACGAGGAACCAGACCAGGACAATTCTGGGAAGTGGACTTTACTCAAATTAAGCCAGCAAGTTATGGACTTAAATATCTCCTAGTCTTTGTAGGTACTTTTTCAGGATGGGTCGAAGCCTTCCCCATGAAGAAAAAAACGGCTCAGATGGTGGTCAAAAAGATCCTAGAAGACATTTTTCCAAGGTCCGGCTTGCCTAAGGTAATAGGGTCCGACAATGGACCGGCATTTGTAGCCCAAGTAAGTCAGGGATTCGCCAGGACCCTGGGGATTAATTGGGAGTTACATTGTGCTTATAGACCCCAGAGCTCAGGACAGGTAGAAAGGATGAATAGAACCATCAAAGAGACCTTAACGAAATTAAGCCTGGAGACCGGCATAAAATATTGGACTATGCTCCTATCTTATGCACTGTTTCCTGCAAGAAATAACCTCTATGCCTCTTTGTGTAACCTCACCAATTATAAAATTCTCTATGGTGCCCCTCCTCCAGTAAGGGACCTAACCCCAACTCGAGACTTAATGATTCCTTTCACACACCCTTGCTTGACAGACTTAAAGCCCTTGAACAAACCCAGCACCCAGCGATACCTGTGGAAATAGTTGGCCACTGCTTATCAGCCTGGAGACAAAGAAACCCCACATTGTTATCAAGTGGGAGACTTAGTCTACGTGAGACGGCATCAGGTGTCATCCCTGGAACCCCGCTGGAAAGGACCATACCAGGTGTTTCTTATAACACCTACAGTGGTGAAATTGGATGGGATCGCTTCCTGGATACATGCCTCACATCTCAAGCCTGTGCCCTGTACAGATTCCGGCTGGAAACTGAAACTGACTGGTAACCCTCTCAAGTTGCGTGTCTGTTGTGTGGATAGGGCTATGGATTCTTCCCCTGGCCACCAGCATTCCTAATCCCCATCAGCCTGTTCAGCAACAATGGCAAGTTATAAATCCTACTGGGCAAGTAGTGTGGTCTATTTCACATACAGCCGCCTTATGGACTAGGTGGCCATCTCTCCACCGAGACATTTGTCAGCTTGTTATAGGCCTCTCTGACTGGGATCTCCCTGACATAGAGGACCCCACACATATCCCACTCAAACCCAAACCAGGGCAACATAGACCACCTTACCCCATGAATTATGGATGTCATCTCCCCAACTGAGGTGTAAACTAGCCAGTCTTGATTTTTATGTGTGCCCAGCTGATTTCCGAAGTTGCAAACAGGCCCAAACCTGTGGAGGACCCATTGACTTTTATTGTAGATCTTGGGGATGTGAACAAACGGGAGTGCATGGTGGAACCCAAACTCTCCAGACAGTATGATTCAGGTAGGACCAAATGACACCTGGATTGATCCCAAGAAATGTGCCGCTAGCCAAGCGGTGTCAAAAACTCTCTGTGGAAAGAATAGTCTATTTTACCCCCTCAAATAACTTTCACTTCCAAAGGAAGGGGATACCTCAGAACAACATGGCCTATGGGAAATACTAGGGGAATGCGATTTTATATTTATGGCCCTGGTTATGACTTTGCTCTCTGGTTCACCATCCAGCTTAAAAAGGAAAAAAAGCCCACAGCAATAGGGCCCAATCCCCTCAAGCCAGGAATTAAACCTCCTAAACCTCCCATGCCTAGATCTACCAGAACCCATCTACCATCTCATACTTCCTGGTTTCGGTCTTTGCCTACTTTCCCAGTCCAGAATACAGCTGACTCCTCCCCCTGGGAACTAATTAAAGGAACCATTATGGTACTGAACTCCACACAATCAGAACTCCTTGCATTTCAGCCCAGGTATTAGATAGCTCTGTAAATTATTGTGTAATGGTGCAGATACTCCCCAGGGTGCTCTATGATGATGCAGAATAATTTGAAGGTCTACTAGGGGGACTAACAACCTGATTTCACCGGGAGCCAGTGTCTCTTACTCTAGCCATCCTACTGGGGATAGGAGTTACTGCAGGAGTGGGTACGGGAACAGCTGCTATGATCCGTGGGTCACAACAAATGGCCCGATTAGAAACAGCAATAGATCAAGACTTGAAAACGTTAGAGACCTCCATCACAGTTTTGCAGGAATCCTTAACCTCTCTCTCTGAGGTTGTTTTACAGAAAAGGCAAGGATTAGACCTCCTCTTCATGAGGGAGGAGGGCATCTGTGCTTCACTGAGAGAAGAATGCTGTTTTTATGCTGACCATAGTGGAGTTTTAAAGAATCCATGAGTAAATTGAGAAAATGCCTTGAAGAGCACCAGAGAGAAAGGGAGATTCAATAAGGGTGTTTTGAGTCATGGTTTACCCAGTCCTCTTGGTTAACTAAACTTTTATCAGACTTAGCTGGACCCCTGATCATCCTTATGGTGTTACTAAATGTGGGACCTTGTTTGCTAAACTGCATAGTTTCCTTTCTCCAGGGTCAGATTGGGCAGGAAAAAACTCATGGTAGTCAGATAAAAATACTATCCACTGGCAGAAATAGAATCTGAGAACCCGCAATAATTATGATTCATTACTTTTAAGATTAAAAGTAGTCAGAAAAAGGAGTGGAAAATGAAAGAATAAAAGAAATTTAAATTGAAACGTAAAGAACCAGGTTTTGTAAAGTTTCCAAGCTGCACTCAGAACCTGAAATTCCTGTGGCAGTTAAGACAATTCCCAGAACTGCCCATTAGATGTGTGTTGAAATCTTCCCTGACCACCTAGTAGCTAAACAACCCCTTCCCAGAAACCCTGCAGCTCAGGACGAATACATCTCAGGGCTTCAACCAACCAGTTTAAATGTATACCCCTTCTCAGGGCTAAAAAATCACCCCCTGCCCGACCTGTTCCCGCCAATGGATGTGCTAATCTTGTTTTAGAGTTGCTATTTGATTTTCCTGCGGCGTATGATGATTTCCTAAAGGAGGCTATGATGTATGTAAAGTCCCTGCCCTCTCTAAGGAATGTATATAAACTCTGCTCAAGTTGTTCTCGGGGATCTTTTTTCTTTCCTTCTCTGGAGTGAGCTCTGAGCCCCAGATGCTGGACCCCCAATAAACCATTTCTTTTGGCATGAGACAGTTTCTTTTTGGTCTTTTCCTCCAACGTTCGATGACCTTTTCAGTTCCTGACTACCTTCAAGTGAGAATAGCAATCCTTTGAGTCAAATGAGTTCTTCAAAGACCTGAAGAGGCTAGCCCATAGGTGCTTGGGTTTTCTCATGACTCCAAATCACAGTAAGAATATATACCTGACAGTCAGTAGGCCTCAAATTGGAGAAGAAGAGCAGTATTAGCAGCAGGGCTATTTGATCATTCCTGCTTCAAAGGATGGGGTCCAGGCCACCGAACGCCCTTATGGACTTCAAATCTTACCTAGATTTCTGTTTTCATACTTATATTTCACCGCATATTCATGTAAATATCACAGGTTTCCAATATCATTATTTATTCTGCAAAATGATTCCTAATCGAAATCGAACCTGTTATTAACCTTAACCATACACTCTTCCCTCAATCTAACTTTACAAAAGAACAGGGAAATTGTTGATCTTACAATACAGGAATGTAGGCGATCTTCCACCTGCTGAGAACCTCAAAGTTCCATGCAGAAATCATCCCTGAAGAAGATGTAGGCACCTATGAAGCATGTGAGAGAGCAAAAGTCAACTTCCATGTCAAACAACCTGGTCAGGATGAAGGAATGTGACTGAATCAGCCTCTCTCTTCTTAATGTAGATTAAATGGACCAAACCAGGCCCAGGCCTGTGTGGAGAGCTGTTCCTGGGTGCCTGTGGTTGATATACCATTCTAACTTGTGTAAGTGTCACAGGAAGTAGGGGCAGACTCCATCTCATGGGACCCTTTGAAGCAACTGTTAGTACAAAGTGGTTGCCAAGGCAGTGACCTCATTCATTTCCTGAAGGAAGTCACCTACCACACTTCCTTGGTGATTGACTGCCAGGCACCCAGAGAAGTCCCAGTCCCAGTCCCAGTGGTCTCAATTGTTTGGATTTATCAAGGACAGAGTCAGTCTTTCTTGGTACCTACTTAAGTGATGATGGCCAAATGCCATGAGAGGTCTGAATAGAAGCCTTTTCTGAGAAAGCAGGTAGTGGCTCAACCATGGCTCCTGACAACTTCAAAGAGTTGGCAAAGAAGACCAGATCTGAGACAGAACAGGCCACTTCGGGGAACATAGTATGGCCCACCAGTCAGAGGACACTGAGGATAGTCACAGACATACTTGGGGGAAGGAGGTGCTGTTGTGGGTGTCCCTATGAGTTTGTTGTTTAGTCTCATGTTCTGAGAATAAGTCGGTTTGTTTGTTTGGAGTGGAATGTTTCTAGAAATTTGTTTGACAACATGAGTGTTTCTATGTCTGTGTATCCCACTGTATACATGGTTATAGACATTTGAAAAGAGAATGCATCAATGGTTGTGTCCTGTCTGGTAGAAAGCTTCCCAGCATTCATCCTGCCCAATTTAAGAATGGAGAGTGGCTTGCCTTATGGATGGGCAACACCTACTTCCTTCCTAAGTTTCTCTCTTCTTCTTGAATACGGGCCACTCTCCAGAATAGCCTCATGGTTTTGTTTCCAAGATATACACCACCTCCAAGCTCTCTGACATGGGCATGTACTTAATAGCTGAAGGGAATGGGAGCATCTCAAAAACTCAGAATTCTGTGTGACCAGTAAAGTCTCAGTGAAGAAACACTGCTTTGGGCTTTTTGCTTACCTATTGTTCTGTTGTCCTGAATGTCAGGAAGGTCTTTGCCTCAGGCCACCCCTTTGTGAAGCCTGAAGAAAACAGTTTACAAACGGAAATGAATGGGCATCACCTGTGGCTCTTTGCTTAATTGCTTTGGAAAGGGATGTGGCTGAATCAGCCTCTTGGCCCTTTGTGAGGCAGTGGCTTAGATTGTCAGCATCTGATGCATCTAAAGAAAGTTTCCAAGTGTGCATTCATAACCAAAATGGCCAAAAGAGCAGTCTTTGTGGATGAAGTGTCTCGCCATCTTTTGTAACCTTCCTGACCTCCATCAAGTGAAAATAGGAATTCTTTGGGTCAAATGAGTTCTTCAAAGCCCTCTAGAGGCTAGCCGATAGGTGCTTGAGTTTTCTCATGACACAAATTCTCATGAAGAATCTATACCAGACAGTCAGTAGGCCTCAAATTGGAGAAGCGGAGCAGTTATAGAGCAGGACTAATTGATCACTCTTTGTTCACAGGAAGGGTGTCCAGGCCAAGCTGACTTTAGGCAAATGAGGCACAAGTGTGCTTATTTTGGACAGTGTCTTGGGCTGCGCCCCTCATGGAAACCTCCAGCCAGAGGTTATGATGAGTGTATATGTGGAAGAAGATGAGGGCCATGTGGGAGTGTTTTGGTTTTAATTGTGGTCAGCTGTGTGGTGGTTGGTAAAGATGCCTGGGTCCACCTGAGCTTGAACTATGGTGTGATTTCCCATAGAGACTGAGTAATGGAACTGACCTCAGAGAAGTATTGCCATGAATTGTGTTGGGATTTTAGGTGGCCATGCATGAGATTCACCCTTGAAAACTGAGATATAGAAAAGGGTGGCTTTCCAAAGAGTACTGTCAAACTCAGCCTGGATATCACATGACTTTATTCTGAAAGATTGGCCGCCATAGTTGAGAGTCAAAACATACATGGACCTTACATTGGAGACCTCAATGGGCCTGGCTTCATGTGTCCTTTGGGCCACTCTTTGGGAAGCCTTGCCTCTGAGAGTTCACCAGAGCTTTCCTTGAAATGTGCTTCTTCAAAATTTAATGGTTCCTGAATGAATTTAAACCCACAGTTTCCCCAAATTCATCCTTGAAAAATGGCTAGATAAATACCATGAAATTTTTGAAATTCCCATGACCAGGTGGCCCTGGAGAATCTTTGGATGTCCTGTTGCTAATCATGAGGGTACCAGACAGTGCCTTGATTGACTGGGTTTCATGAAAACAGTGTATAACACAGATACCAGTATGTTGGAGGCTGCTGAGTAGTGGGCCCAGAGCTGTGATGTGCAGGTGTGTGATAAAGCATCTCTTGTCAAGCCATGTGGATCTGTCATTTACTTCCAAATGGCTTGTGGCTGACATGGTGCAGACAGGAATCACGTATATGTCTGAATCCTCTCCATAAAAGGCATCTTGTTATATGGAGATGTTTCAGGGCAATGTTCAGAATCAGGTTGCTATGGTTAAGGGGACAAGCTATGTGGAATAGAAGCCTGGTTGGTGCATTCTCCTGCAGACCCTGACCCACCACACGAGACAGGACTCCCTCCAGCACTGTGTCCCAGTTGAACTCATTGTATTTCGTGAAGCAAACACCAAACTCCCAGTGCAGCAGCAAGAAACACCATGAAAAGTGGAGGATGACCAAATGGTTTCACAGTCCACATGCGGAGACACTTAGCTTTCAGTGGCCACAGTTTACCTACAAAGAGAGAAGTCAGCACTGCTGCCTCATGTTATTTGGAAAATAAGAAACAATGTCCTCCAGGTCACATAGATGCAGACTCAGCTTTAATGGTCTCCTTAGAATGGAAGCTAAAGCTCCTGACAACAACATATATGTCAAGTGCCCATCCTCAGAGGCAGTTTCTCAAGTAGTCTTTAGGCAGGCAGAGCTCCATGTTGGTGGAGTGTTTACCTTTTAGACCAGGACGCAAGAAAAGACCACTGACTCCAATTAAAATCAAATTAAAGCAAACTTATTATTTCCACCACCCGGGCTGTGTCTCCCTCCCAAAACCGCCGGAACAAGAGAGCAACCCCACCTTTCCTACAGAATGGCTTTATAGCGCAGAATGTTACAGAAAAGGGTGGTTACAGATAACAGAACTCTGACAAGCATCACACTAATGATAGTTTACATTTTTTTTTTTGCTGGCCCCAACATCAGAATTTATGAGAACCATTAGAGCCTCAGAGAGTGTCGTCTGGCCAGGGAAGGCCAATATTTATGAGGTGTAAATAAAGTTTCAGAGAGGGCTGTTATCTGGTCAGAGAGCCATGCATGGGTGAGTTCAAGGCATGGGCAGGCATTCAAAGCAGGTTCAGAATTTGCTGTAATTTATAGTTAAGCCAAAATTATCTTTTCATGGCTTTGTTTCAAGATGGCTCCAATTTAAATAAAATATCAGGTTGGGTCTATCATTCCCCCATTTTCTAATGTGTCCCTTTCAAATCTTTGATAGGGTAGGGGACGAGCACTGAGGGAAATTTAATTCCTCAGGTAACAGTCTCCCCATTTTTTGAACTCACCCAAAACCGGTCTCCCTGATTTTACTGACTTAATTAATTACTTATATTGATAGTCTATTTATTTTTGGCTCCATTGTAGTAAGAAGCGAGGCGTCACTCATTTTGACTTCTTCTGAGCTGAGAGAGGGTGACGTGAGGGGGTACGGTCTGAGAGACATGAGTTGCCTTTTCGAAGTCAGTTCGGTTTGAAGTCTGGTTGGGGAAGTACAGGTTGTAAAGTCATCTGGGGATGGGTTCTTCTATGAGAGAAACAAAATACATGAGTACTGAATAAATGTTGCAGCAGCTGGAACATGTCACTGTATAGAAGTTCCCTCACCAGTCTTAAATATCCCCAGTTATCAGGACTGTCAACTTAATATTTAACATTTAGGGTTACAGTTGTCCCTCCCCATAAAATATAGTGTTATAATTTAATACCATCTGATCCTGCAAAATTCTTTTACTAGTATGACCTCTGTGTCTAATAGAGAAACCCTTAATTCTGTTACTCAAGGCTGGATAATTGTACTAGCAAACTCCAATATTACCTGTGTAGGTTAGGAATATCTGTAGGCCTTAAACTAAAAACTTCTGCCTCTGGCAGCTCCTCTTGATAGTCTCTTTTTATAGTTATCAGGCATTCCTCTCTGAGAACCCTTCTTTGTAGCCTCCAGTCTTATTTATTTTGGGAGGCTAACATAAAGTGTATACCTTAAAATATTATTATTACTGTTATTATTTAAAATGCCCAGGAATGGCTGTATTTTGCGTTTAACTGTCTTTCCTAAATGTTTAAGATGAAGCAGTCAAACTGACTTTTGTTTCTATCTATTATGAACAGTCAGGTGAGCTTTTACGGGAGTCATTCCTGGGGAAACTTGAGAGCAGCTTCTCAGTTCTGCTAGTGCCATTTTCGCTAGGTGTGTCCAGGTCTTGCTTGACCCTGTGGCTTCCCTCGGAAGCATCAGGGATGTCTCCCTTCTCTGATGACTGTATTCTTCATAGAAAATGCACTGATTGGCTTTCTGTTCTCCAGTGGCTCAGAGTTGCAAAGCTCTTTAGGGAAGTCCCCTGTTCCCTGGATACAGACTGACTCAGAGGGCAAGAATCAAATATTGGTTTTCTTGGCCCTTTTCATTTAACTTTAATTTTAAATCCTAATTTTAAACATCCAGCAAATAAATTTTAGCAGCCTTATATTAAGAGTACTGGGCTTTAATGTCTGTAATTTAAAATTATTTATCTTTTTATTAATTGGGATCTGTATTTTTCTGTCTGTCTTTTGGTGATGACTTGTTATCTTTAATTAACCCATGTTGTGTTCTTAAAGCAACACTTCTGTAAAACACTAACAGGGAATCTTTAGATCACTTATAAGGAAACTACAAAATAAATTTAACAAGAGTAAATATACTTAGTTCGTGTAATAGCTACCCTGAATTTTTAGGCTGAGTTATTTATTATATTTCTTGTTTGAGATCCTAATAAACTTGATATGAAAAAAAAAGAACTTTTGAATGTAACTTTAAATGAAATAACATCTGACCCACTGCTTTCGTAGTCATTCTCACATGTAGTAAGTTGGGACACAGAGCCTTATCTCAAGTAAGGCAGGGCTCTTTATAAATCTTAAGTGTTTTAGTTCTAAAGATGATCTTTGTTTTTAAATATCAGTTTAAAAAGTTAACATTAATTGTTTTAGGTCACATGAACATTAGTTAACACCATATAATATAACATTTAAAACATGAATAAAATAAACGCTGAAAGTTTTATCCTTTTCATAGCTAAGGCTCTCATTAACATAAAAATACATTCAAATTGTTCCCCAATGTAAAAAGTAACATAAAAGTTTACATATCTTATTGATAAAAGGTAAATAAATGCCCAATATATATTTTTTTTTACCATACAACTTCAGAACACCAGCTTCACATAATGCTCTTTTAAAGTTTCTACCTTAGAGACTTGTATTCCTGGAAGATATGAGCACATTAATAGCATCACAATTGCATTGATGTTTCTACATTAACCAAGTTTAGCTTTTAAAGAAATGGCAGTACAGTGCTCTAAAATAACAGATCGTATTTAATAAGTTGTTTAATATTTATGGTTGCTTGCTCTAGAAAAATAAAACTTAATAAACACAATGTTATTGGTAAACGTATGTTTTAAGAAATTTTTGTGTCTTTTACACATGACTGATTTTTACAATCTTATACAGACTTTAGAACAAACTTATACAGACCTTAGTAAATCAATAAAATATCTAACAAGAATACTCATGAATGAGTAATCAAATATCAAATTTAATTTATTTATTTATCAAAATATTAGACAAAAGTATTGAACAGTGTAGACCATTTTTTTGTTGAAGGAAAAGTCCTAGAACCAAGGCATATTAGACCTTTTGTCGACATTAATATTTTATTAGATTTTTGAACACCTAGAAAAACATGTAAGCTTAAATTTAAAGACATTTATTTTTATCTGTTTATCCAATTTAAAGTGAACCATTTAAATCACGTAAATTAAAGATCTTTGGATCCGCTTTTTAAAATTTGTTTTTGTGAGTGCTCCTTTTTTTATGAGCGCTCCTTATGTATGTTAATTTGTATATAATATACATGATATACGGACATATGTATATATACACATACAACACATAACAAGAGTGTGCACACATAATTATGGTAAAGGCCTTGTAGCTTTTCGCAGGTGAAATCTCCATTGCAATGTTTCAAAAACTCCACTGTTGGTCAAAGATAGAACTGATCAGAAAAACATTAACCTAGGTCTGTAGGATCAAAATCATGAGTTAAAAACAATACAGAATCTAAGGAAAAAAATAAGAGTCCTAGAAAAAGTGACTGGGCAGTTATTAGTAAATACCATACAATGTAATTTTTTTCTCCCCCCCCCCTTAGGCCTCAGATCAGTCTCCTACTGAGCTAGTAGGCTTCTTTCATTTGCATTTCAACATAAGGCCTGGCTGAGGTCTGGAAGGAGCAGGGAAAAACTGCTATTCTGAGCAGACACCTCAGGCCTAAGGCATTTTAACCATAATTTTCAGGTTTGGATGTTGAAAATTATGGTACAATTTTAAGTTACAATTCACAAAATTTTATATCTTTACATCTTGTTCTGTCAACAGATACCATACTATGATTTACTATCCTTTTCCAAATTAATGCACTGGTACACACTGTGATATTTTCCCAGTCTACCCAATTCAAAACTGGTGAAAAATAAGACTGAATGTTTGGGAAGTTACTTGCCAACTTGGAAATAGAGTTCTTTAGTTTTCCATGCTAAGTATTTAAGTTCTCTTGCATGAATTATCTAAAATCATAAACTAAACAATTATATGAACCAGACTTTTAACTGCAAGATTGTACAATGCTTCAAAAACCCATTCAGATACCAGATTGTTACAATAAAACGTCATCATTTAGACACACATTGAGCTAAGATCATTCCCAAGAAACAATTTATAATATGAACACTTTATTGCACATGTCTTTAAGGGCCAGAAACAAAGACACAAGACAGACAGAAAGGAGCTCCAGACTATGGCTGACAGACAGAAGCCTTTAAAACATAACAGATAAGAGAAAAATCTCCTACACCTGTAGCACGATAGATGTCCCCACAAGGGGAACAGATGTTTTCAAAGAGGAGCAACCTGAAATGTGAAATCAAGGGTCTCCATGGTGACTTTACTGCATTTAGTGTCCCCTTTTTCTTATTCTCTTTTTTAATAAGACAGAGGTGGCATAATTCTTACAGTGCAGGGACGGAAGGAGGGAATTCTCTGAAGCAACAGGGCTTTGGCAGCTGCTGGGAGTCCTTCAGTCCCTCCTTTTACTTACAGGATTAGTTCCTCTGGTTCAGTTCCACCCCGAGCACGCTCCGTCTCCTAATATTTCAGTAGTCACCTCTCAAAAAGTCCCAGTGTCCGGGGGAGGGTATCAAAATTTGTAACTTAAATTTTGGTTCCTGATGTTGAAGCCAATTAATACCAATTTAATAATGAGGACAGCGTTTGAGAAAAAGAAAAAGGGAGGTTTACTGCTTTGCTAACAAAGGAGAAACACAGGGGATTCTGCCAAAAGGTTGTGACTCTCTTGATCTGGAGGGACAAGCGGTTTTAAAGGAGTTTCACTTTTTCACCTAAGAGATACTCAGTTCTTAGGTCACCAGCAGGCATTGCCCTCTGCAGTGGGTGTGCTCCAGGCAACCAGCTAGGGGCTTCTCTCATCCTGCTTGACAAAGGGGGGGAAAGTTCATCACAGTTCCTTAAAACACAGTCCAAAGGGGTGTCAGGCTTACTTGCTTTATTACCCATTTTCACGTCCAATATCATTATGTTTTTACCAAAGAAATCACACAACAAAACGAACAAAAACTAACAAACCAAAAACATACAGAACACAGAAAAAAACACAAAGAAACAGAAAACCGGTGAAGAAACAGAAAAACAGAGGAGCAATACAACGTCTTGCTAAAGCTCCGGGGAAGGAGCTCCTGCATGCCCGTTGGCACCTCTCTACCCTTTCAGAGGAATTCCCTACAGAACAGAACAGAGGACAGAATGATTCTTGTTACTGTCCCGGACAGGAATATATGTGAGCCTCCCCATGCCACCTCTCTGTCATCAGAAGAGATGTCCCTTTACCGGATATCAGATGTTATAAAGATACCACTTACCTATGGAGGCCTCCTCCACCAGGTGCTTGCTAATAGTTATAGTGCGATGGTTCACTGCAGTGCTCCCCGGACTGAAGGCTCACTCCAAGGCCTTTGAACTTGGCTCTCCAGCCCGGAGCCTTGGAGGAAAGGCCAGTTTCAGAATTTCCAGGAGTCTGGTCTTGTGATCTGGTCAGGTCATCTCACTGGGGAACTCTAAAATATTAGACCAGGATGCAAGAAAAGACCACTGACTCCAATTAAAATCAAATTAAAGCAAGCTTATTATTTCATCCGGGTGGGCTGCCTCTCCCTCTCAAACAGCGGAAACAAGACAGCATCCCCACTTTTCCTACAGCCCAGCTTTATACCCCAGAAAGTTACACAAAAGGGGAGTTACAGAAAACAGAACTTTGACAAGCATCACACTAATTATAGGTTACATTTTTTATTTGCTGGCCCCAGCATCAAAAATTATGAGGACCATTAGAGCCTAGAGAGGGTCTTTGGCCAGGGAAGGCCAATATTTATGAGGTGTCACTAAAGTTTCAGAGAGGGCTGCAATCTGGTCAGAAAGCCAGATATGGGTGAGTTCAAGGCATGGGCAGGAATTCCAAGTAGGTTTGGAATTTGCACTAATTTATAGTAAAGAAAAAATTATCTTCTCATGGCTGTGTGGCAAGATGACTCCCAATTTTATTGAAAGATCAGGTTGGGAGATCAACCCTGTCCTTTACTTTTGGAAACTCCTCTACCACATCCATATTTGTGAACTCCTGAGCATTTTCTATCCCAGATATGTATTGACAGATATTTTAACTCTACTCCTCTAATTGTGTCTTACTTGGGGCGAAGGTAATGTCAAGTCTTTGTTCTGGATGAGAGTGGGAAGATTATTGTATACCATATATATGCATACTCATTGGATTCATTTTTCAATTTTCCATTCAAAATACTATATCCCTCACAATAACCCATACTCTATGAGACTCTAACAACTAATACTAATATGATGGAGAAAAATAACCGAAACAAAATTGAAATACAAGCAGTTCAGAGGAGACATGGTGTATATTGGACTTGCCTTTTGCAAGATAAATGGTAGGTGTTATTAATCTAGTCAATTTTTAATTGAAATAGTTCTCCATGTGTTTTTAAAGTTAAAAAATATTTGTATTCCTGTCTCCCTTTCTCTGTAGCCTATTCAGCACATGTATTTTTATATGCACATATAGAATCCTACGTGATATCACAAGTAAATTTTTGTGAGGTGCCTGACTTGGCAGTTACAAATTGTGAGAAGAGATTACTCCTCCTAAAAGCTGTTGGAACTGAAATTTCAAGCTATAGGTGAGCTTCCTAGTAGAACAACATTATACATAAATCCATGTTCAGTGAAATGAATGTTTTTCGATCTGTGGATGATATATATTTCATGGTGAATTTTGTTTGGCATATGAATTGGTATGTTTATTGTCTGTGGTTGTTTGTGTGTGTGTGTGTGTGTGTGTGTGTGTGTGTGTGTGTGTGTGTTTGTGTGTGTGTATATATACACACACACACACTTTCCAGAATATGAAATGTATGTGTCTTATATACACTCCCTAAATTCATTCATGTTCATGTATGTGGATTAATAATCAACTTTTCAAAACATTATTCTCAGAAATATTCATTCACCTGAAATATATATTTGTTTCCTAGTACTGAAAACTAACTTCAGTGAAAGGTACATACAAATCCTAATATTTCTACAGTTACTGACCCAGGTTAACATCAATGCAAGTAGATTCCTATGGGACATGATGCATCTTTTGATGTTCATTTTTATTCAACAGTGGTACCTTACTATTTTTCAGTTTTTGCACATCATAGGATACATATTTCATCCACTAGTTAGCAAAATTATAGGCATTTGTTTCACTTTTAATCACTTTCTTCTCCAGAACACATGTATTTCTCTATGTTTCTTGACTGGTCTTTTAATGAGACTTCTTTCCAAATACATTATAATCGATTTCCATAATCATTTTGAAACAAATCTCACACACACTTCATGATAAACCATAACCCTAAGATGACCATTAGATATATAACTGGTTGGAATGAATGATTGTATATCAATATAACATTTCTGATATATTTTCAGATATCTATTCAATCCATTATTTAAAGTGGATCCAGTTATATTGTTTATTCACAGAATGGTGTATTCTTGCATTATCTCTATATTCATAGACACAGGGTACGCCTATTTGTACCCCCATACTAATTTACACGTCTTCAAAATATTGCTCCCTGAAATGGTGGAAGAAATACTCATGTCACCAGATCTGCATATACATTTTATCACAGAAATATTCTGGACACAAAAAGCAAAGGTCACATGTACAATTGTATCAAAGCCTAAATGGGAAGTGAACATGGATTACTAAAATCATCCATGTCCATGTTGCCTAATGTTCTCAAATGTCAATTCTATTTGTGACTACATATTTGTTTCCTCTCAAGATTATAAATTCAAGCTCCAGCCTGTTGAAAATGTGTAATCCTATCACTCACTTTATACTTTACTTGATTTCCTAATGTCTTTATTGATATGTGCTTTCATACATGTTTTCCCCAGTTCATCATTGCGACTGACTCTTCACATGTGCTGACATTCACCTTCACTCTCTACCCAAAACCCTACTGTTAAGAACTTTTGGTCCAAATCCTATACTCACTCTTCTTCTTAGCCTACCGAATACCTTCCAAATCCTATCGACTATTGCTTTTTGACTGGATGTTCTGTTCAACATTCAATCATCCAAGTTACAAGGTCCTATGCCATTGTATATTGATTTATCTGAGACAACTGTGCAGGACATAATTCAAAGCTAAGTATCCCACTCAAGGGCCCAATGCCCTTCTGGGCTTCAAATCTTACCAAATTTCTGCTTTCATACTTATATTTCACCTATATACTCTTGTAAATATCGCAGGTTGCCAATACCATTATTCATCCCGCAGAAGGATTCCTAACCAAAATCGATGCTATTATTGAACCTAACCATACACTCTTCCCTTAATATAACTTACAGAAGAGCAGGGACAGAGTTCGTCTTACAATATAGTAATGTAGCTGATCTTTCACCGGCTGAGAAACTCAACGATCCATGAAGAAATGATCCTTAGAGAAGATGTAGGCAGCTATGTAGGACCTGAGAGAGCAATAGTCATCTTCCACAGCAAACAACCAGGTCAGGATGAATTGATGTGTCTGAATCAGTCTCTCTCTTCTTATTGTAGAGAAGATGGACCAAACAAGGCCTGTTGTCGCAACCCCTTGCCCGCAAGGAAGACGCAACTCAGGAATCTTCTTTCAGCAGTTTATTCAGGCCCTTGATATTTCTTCTAATTCCCCGTCGGATGCCCCTCCCAGCCTTAATAAAGCATCCCAAGCCCCAATGCGAAGCTACCACGTGGAACTTTCTCACAGGGTGCTGAGAAACCATGCACCAACTCTCCCAAACAAGGAGTTGTTTATTACAGACCACAGTGGAGCCAGCGCCATCTTGCAATGGCGACCATAATCTGCAGAAACGGCTCACCACAGTTCCCCCCTTCTGTTTTCTGAAAACAATACAGGCGAGAGTAGAGGTCCTATCCCACTGTGCAGAAGTGGCTGCATAGTATGGCTCATTCCTAAGGAGGGCCCTTCCCCAGATCTGAAGCCATATCAGTCGACGCCTTTTTTCGTGGGGCGGGGCGTGGACATCAAACCCGCATGCAATAGGACATGCTCTCCTTGAGGTCCACTTCAAGGATCACTCAACTGCAGTGCCTTGCCTCGCATCCTGTATCGTGACGAAGGTGGACGAAGGGGGACAGCTAAGGCTGAACTGTGGCTGTACACAACGACAAACGAGTTGACAGCACCCCGAAAGAAAGGCACGGACTTTAAGGCGATAGAGAAGCATTAGTGTGGAAACCCACCTGCGTGCAATGGCAGCAAGACCGGCAGAGTGCAAGGGCTTTTCAACACTAAGAGAATAACGAGGAAAGACATGCCGATCCCAGTGCAATGTTATAATAACTTGGGGTGCAATGGCCATGTCAAAGATTTACTGTTTAAGATGCGCAAGCCAAACTTGAGGTGAATTGCCATTTTCTAAAGCTGCAAGAGCTTGGATGATCATAGCCTTATCGTGAGCATTGCGGGCCTTGAGGCGACAGAGAAACCACAAACAGAGAAACATACCGAAGCAACACATTGCACCAAAAATGCCTACCCCCACCCACTCTTTAAAAAAGGAAAAGGCAGAAGATATCCAATCGGTGAATTGACCCAAAGTCACGGGATCAACACGGGTGCTATTCAAGACAGCTATCTGGGTTAGTTGAGACTGGATCATGTCTTCCGCTTCCATGGACCAATTTCCAGCCAAATATTTGCCAATGGTGCGGGAAGCATTCCTGGAATCATTAAATCTGACAGAGGTTATGCATAAATGTGCACGTTGGTCAACACAACCCAAAAGCACTAAGTCAGCCAATTCTTCTACCTGAGCTTAGAGTAAATCTATTCTTTGGTTGGCAGCTAAAATCCCTGACAAAATATGTTGATTAATTGTATTTTGGGATTCAAGTATGGTGGAAGTTTGTTGGACAACTTGATTAATAGTGGCAGCAGTTTGTACTTGATTGGCCATAGCCACTCCGGCCGTAACCGCTGCAGCAGCAGATACCGCCACGGCTGTCACTATAGCCGCTGTGATTCCAAAATCTCTGCGGACTCTAAGTAGCTCAACAATAGGGAATTTATCAGGATCCGCAGTGACCGGGATTGGGACAAAAGTTGGAATCTTCATAAACACTGCTACAGTCCAGGAACCATTCCAACACTCAGATAAGAGACAGGTAGTATGAGAACAATCCAGCATCCCCGATGAGGTGGCCTTAGCCAAAAGGAATAAGAAGGGGGATTGGACACAGACCATTGCAGGAGGCAATGTGGCATTATACAACAGAGAGTTGAATGAAACAGATGTAAGTCTATTACCTTGTTCACTTTCCCTAACAGTACCAGAAATATTAGCCAGCCAACTTTTGGCTCCTACCAACTGAGCCAGTGCAGAAATATTGGCTGAAGCCCCCTTTTCATTGGAAATCAGCCATTAAAACCAGCACCAACCTACTCCTGTAGAGGAGCTGGCACTATTGTTAAAGTTATAAACATACCTATCAAGAGAGGGGGAAAGGGAGAAACCTTTAGCAACTTGATGTTTCTCCCAAGAATGATCCTGACAAGGCGTAAATATTGGGGGGAACCAAGATTAGGGGAACAGTAAGGAGAGGCCTTGAAATGAGTGGCATTATAAATACTACTAGAAAAAGGAGGCACTGGGATTAGTACCTCGGAGATAATAGCCAAGGTAGTTATGTTAAGAGCAGAGCTGTTGTTTGCAGGGGTCTCTGAGCCTGATTGATTCCCCGAAGTTACCTTGCTCAATACAGCACTGATATTGCTTCCTGAGACCTGATTGGACCGCAATGGGTCCTCCCAGTTAGTCAAATTTTTGGTCTTAAGGCTAATGCAATTAGCGTTTCTAAGGCTGAAACAAAAAACTCCTGTGAGATTAACTTGAGATTGATTAAAAATTCTCTCCATATCCCCTCTAGGAGAGGCACAGGGAGCAGACATCTCACATGAGGTAGAAAAAAGAGTGGGGAGGACACTAGAATTACCATGAACCGGCATCGGCATTGGCCATGCCCGTGCCACTGCCCACCACCGCATTGGTGTCGCCTGTGCCATCGGCACCAGCACCAGAGCCAGAGCACTTAGTAGAATGAAGATTCTCATCACAGGATTGTTGTGGTATCTCTTGTTGCTGGTCAGTTGATGTCGAGACTCTTCTTGTCAAGCGTTCAGGGACCCACAATGGTTCCGTACGATCCTGGGGAAAAACACATACAGATCCTCGTGCCCATGTCAGCACGGGGTCAGGGCCGTTCCATTGGCCCGTAAGAACATCCTTCCACTTAACATAGCCAATCACAGAGGGCTGAGGGGACACATGTCTATCGGCCGCAGAGCGACCATGAATATCCAAATTCAAAAAATTAATGGTAAAGAGAGCTAAGGACAGGCGTTCTTTAGGAGTGTGTTCAGCTCCTATTCCCCCTTTTTGTTTTTGTAAAGTTTCCTTTAAGGTGCGATGAGCATGCTCAACAATGCCTTGTCCTTGAGGATTATAAGGCAAACCATGAGTAAGTTGCACTCCCATAGTAGAACAAAAAACTGTAAATTGTCTGCCAGTATAAGCAGGTCCATTATCAGTCTTAAGGGATGCAGGTGCACCCCATGCTGCCCATGCCTCTAAACAGTGAGTAATGACATTACGTGCCTTTTCTCCCGATAAAGCAGAAGCATGGATAATTCCAGAGCACGTATCAACGGAAACATGCACATACTTAAGGTTACCAAAGTCAGGTATATGTGTCACATCCATTTGCCAAACAATCAATGGCTTTAATCCCCGTGGGTTTACTCCATAATTAGGGGGATGAAGAAATGTGACACAATGGAGACATTGCAATACTATCTGCCGAGCATCCGCTCTTGAAATGGAAAAATGCCTGCGCAACATTAATGCATTAACATGGAAGTTTTGGTGAAACAACTTAGCCCTCTCTAAGGAGGAAGCCAAGCATATCAATTGGCCTCTAGTGGCTAAGTCCGCACAGTGAGCCATGTTATAGGTATTTGAGCCCCAGTGGCCCCTAGGAAAAACCCAGACCAAACCTGTTAAGCTTTTGATGACCTTGCACAGGATGCTTACATCCCTGTAGGTGCCTTCCTAGTCTTAGACCTGGCCTATACCCCATATTTTGCATGATATGTTGAGACACTGGGGAATAGTCATTACTAAGAGTGAAGCCCATGTCTTTCATCAGATCACGGCCCCATAAAGAAATGGGTAAATCAAGTACATAAGGCTGAAAGGTACCATCATGTCCTTCCGAGTCCTTCCAAGATAGATGTCTACAGCTGATTTGAGGGGCTTGGGCATATCCAAGTCCTCTTAAGGATTGATCAGAAGCCTGCACTGGCCATCCCCTAGACCAGTCCTTAAGGGCTATGATACTACGATCTGCTCCTGTGTCCAGCAATCCCACAATAGATTTACCTTCTATGCTTAATTCCAAATTGGGGCGATTGCTCATATCCAGTGACAAATAGGCACAATTTCCCCCGGTGGTACCAATCTGATTTCCTGTCCGTGACCTTGAGTCAGCAGGGAAGTGATTATGCAAACTAGGCAAAATTAGCAATTGAGCAATCCGATCCCCTGGGGAGATAGACACAATGCCCCTTGGAGCTTCCACCATAACTTTTACTGCCCCTACAGTATCAGGGTTTATAACTCCGGGGAAAACATGAAGGCCTTGTAGGATAGAGGATGCACGTCCAATTAACAAACCTACAGTGCCAGGGGGTAAAGGCCCTTTGAACTCAGTTTCCACCAATTGGATTCCCATCTTAGGTGTTAATACGAGTCTGGAGGTGGAACAGAGGTCCAATCCCGCGGCACCTGTAGTGGCTCTCCCCATCTCGTGGGATGGCGCAGAGAAGGCCATGTCTCGGGTTCGGGTGTGACATTCTCCATTGCCCCATATATTCGTGGGCCCTGGGGTCGGGGGCCCCTTCGGCCGTTTTTTGGCCCAGCTGAAATAGGCTGTCCATGGATGTCCCTCACTGATCTACACTCTCTTGCCCAATGCTTCCCCTTTTTGCATTTTGGACACAGCCCCGGTTGACGAGGGCTATTAGAAGGGCCACCGCGAGGAGGTCCAGTAAAATTGCATTTTTTGGGACAGTCACGTTTGAAATGGCCGGATTGACCACAATGGAAGCATGTTCCGGCACCAGGACCGCCCCCTTTTTTGATCCGAAGGACAGCAGCTGCAAGACCTGCATTAGTTAAAGGTCCTCCAAGCTCTCTACACACTTTCATCCAAGCTTCTATGCCCTTGTTTTTATAAGGAGCGATTGCTGCTTTACATTCTTTGGTGCATTGCTCAAAAACAAGTTGTTTAATCAAGGGCATTGCTCTATCAGGGTCACCAAAGATTTTTCCTGCGACATCCACCATCCTAGCAACAAAGTCCGAGAAAGGTTCTGTGGGGCCTTGCATGATTTTTGTTAAATTGCCAGACACTTCTCCTCTATTTGGGAGTGATTTCCATGCACGGATACAAATGTTATTGATCTGTTCATATACCTCAGGGGGGTATCCTGTTTGTTGATTAGCAAATCTGCCTTGTCCCAAAAGCATTTCCTTGTCCCAATGGGGGTGTCCGGCCCCATAGTTTTGGGCAGCCTGCTCTACAGCGCCCTCTAGCACAAAGGCTCTCCAGTCCAAATATTTGCCTGGAGAAACACAAGCCCGAACAAGGCTAGCCCAATCAGAGGGAGTCATACAGTATCTAGACAGACTCTCCACCTGAGTTAATGTGAAGGCGGCATCCACCCCATAAGTGCGCACAGACTCTGCCAGGGTCTTCACAATTTTGAAATCTAAAGGCTCATGGAATCTTCCCCTATTGTCATCCTGGAAAACTGGATAAGCAAGACCCATCTCAGCGTTAACAGCCCTCCATGCTTGGGCATGGAAAGCTCTCCTCGAAACACCCTCACCGTATGGCGGCGGGTCCGGAGGATCATTTTTCTTGAGCTCCTGTTTATTTTTGTTCCCTTCTCCCATAGTTAAACTCCCTAGCTGCCGAGACAGTCTCCCGAGCTCCTCCTTCTCATCCTCCTCCTCTTCTGACCCACTTTTGCATGGGAGTGTGCGCAGTGTACTGAGATATGGATACAAGCGTTTCCTCCCCCGTTTCTCGCTCTGCACATTCCCTTCCTCCTGAAATATTTCACTCCGTGCCAGAGACAATCGCCTCCTCCCCTGTTTCTCGCTCTGCACATTCCCTTCCTCCTGAAATATTTCACTCCGTGCCAGAGACAATCGCCTCCTCCCCTGTTTCTTGCTCCGCACACTGCCATCCTCCTGAAATACGTCACTGCCTGCCGGAGATAATTGTTTCCTCCCCTGTTTCTCGCTTCGCACACTCCCACCCTCCTGAAATACCTCACTGCCTGCCATTTCTGATCTTTCTTCATGTAATTGCTCTAAAACTTCTTGTCCTTTAGTAAGTGCTTCCTGACATCTGCCATCTGCGAGGCAACTACGGATCATCTTCCAAAGGGCTATCACCCCATCCTCTAATATGCCCTGCTCAGAAGCAAACTCAAGATCTGTGCCTAACTTACCCCAGCTAGGTATAGTGAGGCTGCCAGAAAATGCGAACCACGGGGCAACAATATCTGTCTTCTGTAAAAATCTCTGTAAAGTACTATGTTTCACTTTTAGGCCCTTGGAACGTAACAGGTTATCTAGGGCCAGGAGAAGCGGACTTGAAGATACGGCACCCATGACACAACAAAAGACACAAAACAAACAAAAGTGAAAGTAAGAGCGAAAGTACACAGTGCAGCTGCAATAAGATTTAATGCTCTCTCTGGCTTTACAGAGGAGCTGCCGCTTTGATAGCGGGTCCTAATTACCTAGGACTAATCTCCGCTTTGACCGCGGGTCCCAATTAATCTGGGACTAATCTCCGCTTTGACCGCGGGTCCCAATTAATCTGGGACTAATCTCTACTTTGACCGCGGGTCCCACTTACCTAGGACTGATCTCTGCTTTGATAGCGGGTCCTACTTATCTAGGACTGATCTCCGCTTTGACCGTGGGTCCTACTTACCTGGGACTAATTGGTGCACCACCCCTGACTGCTGAAAGTTCTGGTTCCCGGGTTTTCAGCACCACTTGTCGCGACCCCTTGCCCGCAAGGAAGACGCAACTCAGGAATCTTCTTTCAGCAGTTTATTCAGGCCCTTGATATTTCTTCTAATTCCCCATCGGATGCCCCTCCCAGCCTTAATAAAGCATCCCAAGCCCCAATGCGAAGCTGCCACGTGGAACTTTCTCACAGGGTGCTGAGAAACCATGCACCAACTCTCCCAAACAAGGAGTTGTTTATTACAGACCACAGTGGAGCCAGCGCCATCTTGCAATGGCGACCATAATCTGCAGAAACGGCTCACCACAGCCTGTGTGGAGAGCAGTTCCCGGGTGCCTATGGTCGATATACAATTCTAACTTCTGAATGTGTCACAGGATGTAGGGGTAACCTCCATCTCATGGGAACCTTCGAAGCATCTGTTAGAACAAAGTGGTTACCAAGGCAGTGACCTCATTCAGTTCCTGAAGGAATTGACCCACCTCACTTTTTTGTTGATGCAATTTGCTGAACTCGGGATCCAGGAAGCCAAGCACCCAGAGCCAGTCCCAGTCCCAGTCCCATTGGGTTCACTTGTTTGGATTTACCAAAGACAGAGTCAGTCTTTCTTGGTAAATACTGATCTGTGGATGGTTAAATGCCAGGAAAGCTCTGAAGAGGGGCCTTCCTGAGAAAGCAGGTAGTGACTCCCTGATGGCTCCTGACAACTTTACAGAGTTGGTAATGAAGACCAGATCTGATACAGGACAGGCCATTTCGTGGGAACATAGTATGGCCAATCAGTCTGAGGACACTCTGGATAGTCACAGACCTACTTGGGTAAAGGAGGTGCCTTTGTGGGTGTGCATGTGAGTTTGGTTTTGTCTCATGTTATGAGAATAGGTAGGAAAGGCAGTTTGTTTGGTTTGGAGTGGACTGTTTTTAATAAGTCATTTGACATTGCGAGTGTTTCTTTGTTTGTGTATCCCACTGTATCCGTGGTTGTAGACCTTTGAAAAGCGAATGCATCAATGGTTGTGTCCTGTCTAATATAAAGTGTCTCAGCGTTCATCCTGCCCAATTTAAGAATGGAGAGTGGCTTGCCTATGGATGGGCAATACCTACTATCTTTCTAAGTTCCTGTTTCTTCGTGAATTCTGGCCACTCTCCTGAATAGGCTCATGGTTTTGTGTCCAACATATGTACCACCACAAGGCTCTGTGACATGGCCATGTACTGATAGCTGAAGGGAATGGGAGAATCTCAGAAAACTCAGATTTCAGTGTGACCAGGAAAGTCTTAGTGGAGAAACCCTGCTTTGGGCCTTTTGCTTACTTATGTTTCTATTACCCTGAATGTCAAGAAGGTCTTTACCTCAGGCCACCCCTTTGTGAAGCCTTAAGAAAACTGTTTTCATATGGAAATGAATGGGCATCACCTGTGGCTCTTTGCTTAATTGCTTTGGAATGGGATGTGCTTGAATCAGCCTCTTGTCCTTGTGTGAGGTTGTGGCTTAAATTCTCAGCACCTGATAGATCTAAATAAAAATCCCATGTGCTTCCAAACCAAAATGGCCAAAAGAGCAGTCATTGTGGATAAATTTTTTTGCCTTCTTTGGTTGGGTTCCTGACCTACATCAAGTGAGAATAGGGATCCTTTTAGTCAAATGCGTTCTTCAAATCCCTGCAGAGGCTATCCCATAGGTGCTTGGGTTTTCTCATGACTCCAAATCACATAAAGAATCTATACCTGACAGCTAGTAGGCCTCAAATTGGAAAAGCGGAACACTTTACCAGCAGGAATATTTGATCACTCCTGGTTCAAAGGAAGAGTACCCAGGCCACCATGATTTTAGGCAAATGAGGGGCAAGTGAGCTTATTTTGGACACTTTCTTGGCCTTGCCTCTCATAGAAACCTCCAGCCACAGGGTATGATGAGTGTCTATATGGAAGAAGATGAGTGTCATGTGGGAGTGTTTTGGATTTAAGCGAAGAAAGAGAGAACTGAAATTACTGACATATGGGATCAAAAAGGCAATATAACAACAGATGCTACAGAAATAAAGAAGACAATTAGAAATTATTTTGAAAACCTATATTCCAATAAAATAGAAAATAGTGAAGACATTGATAAATTTCTTAAGTCATATGATTTGAACAAACTGAGTCAGGAGGATACACACAATTTAAACAGACCAATATCAATGGATAAAATAGAAGAAGCAATCAAAAGACTACCAACCAAGAAAAGTCCAGGTTCAGATGGGTATACAGCGGAGTTTTACAAGACCTTTAAAAAAGAATTAATACCAATAATTTTCAAGATATTTCAGGAAATAGAAAAAGAAGGAGCTCTGCCAAATTCATTCTATGAGGCCAAGAACACTCTGATTCCGAAACCAGACAAAGACACCTCAAAGAAAGAAAACTACAGACCAATATCTCTGATGAACCTACATGCAAAAAACCTCAATTAAATTCTGGCGAATTGGATACAAAGGCACATCAAAAAAATTGTGCATCATGATCAGGTAGGATTCATCCCTGAGATGCAAGGACGGTTCAATATACAGAAATCAATAAATGTTATTCACAACATAAATATACTTAAAGATAAGAAGCATATGATCATCTAGATAGATGCAGAAAAATCATTCGACAAAGTAGAGCATCCCATTATGTTCAAAACATTAGAAAAACCAGGGATAACAGGAACTTACCTCGACACTGTAAAAGCTATCTATGCTAACCCTCAGGCTAGTATCATTCTGAATGGAGAAAAATTGAAGGCATTCCCTCTAAAATCTGGAACAAGACAGGGATGTCCTCTATCACCACTTCTATTCAATATAGTTTTCGAAACTGGCCAGAGTAATTAGACAGACGAAAGAAATTAAAGGCATAAAAATAGAAAAAGAAGAACTTAAAATATCACTATTTGCAGATGACATTATTCTTTATATAGAAAACCCAAAAGGGTCTACAAAAAAAACTACTAGAACTAATAAATGAATTCAGCAATGTGGCAGCATATAAAATCAACATGCATAAATCAAAAGAATTTCTGTATATCAGCGACAAAACTTCTGAAACAGAAATGAGGAAAAACACTCCATTCACATATCCTCAAAAAAAAAAAATCTTGGTAATCAACCTAACAAAAGAGGTGAAAGATTTATACAATGCAAACTACAGAACCCTAAAAAGAGAAGTAGAATAAGATCTTAGAAGATGGAAAATATACCCTGTTTATGCATAGGCAGAACTAACATCATCAAAATGGTGATATTACCAAAAGTTCTCTATAGGTTTAACGCAATGCCAATCAAAATCCCAAGGGCATTTCTTGTAGAAATAGAGAAAGCAATCATGAAATTCATATGGAAAAATAAAAGACCCAGAATAGCAAAAGCATTTCTAAGCAGGAAGTGTGAATCAGGCGGTATAGCGATACCAGATTTCAAACTATATTACAGAGCAATAGTAAAAAAAAAAAACAGCATGGTACTGGTACCAAAACAGGCAGGTGGACCAATGGTACAGAATGGAGGACACAGAGACTAATCCAAAAAGCTACAACTGTCTTATATTTGATAAAGGAGCTAAAAGCATGCAATGGAGGAAGGATAGCATCTTCAACAAATGGTGCTGGGAAAACTGGAAATCCATATGTAACAAAATGAAACTGAATCCCTTTCTCTCGCCATGGACAAAAGTTATATCAAAATGGATCAAGGAGCTTTATATCAAATCAGAGACATGGCGTCTGATAGAAGAAAAATTGGCTACGATCTACATACTGTGGTGTTGGGCTCCAAATTCCTCAAAAGGACACCCATAGCACAAGAGTTAATAACTAGAACCAACAAATGGGACTTACTCAAACTAAAAAGGTTTTTTGCAGCAAGAGAAACAATAAGAGAGGTAAATAGGGAGCCTACATCCTGGAAACAAATCTTTATTCCTCACACTTCAGATAGAGCCCTAATATCAAGAATATACAAAGAACTCAAAAAATTAGACAATAAGATAACAAATAACCCAATCAACAAATGGGCTAAGGATCTGAACAGATACTTCTCAGAGGAGGACATACAATCAATCAACAAGTAAATGAAAAAATACTCACCATCTCCAGCAATCAGAGAAATGCAAATCAAAACCACCCTAAGATACCATCTCACTCCAGTAAGATTGGCAGCATTTATGAAGCCAAACAAACACAAGTGCTGGGGAGGATGTGGGGAAAGAGGTACACTTGTACATTACTGGTGGGACTGCAAATTGGTGTAGCCAATTTGGAAAGCAGTATGGAGATTTCTTGGAAAGCTGGGAATGGAACCACCATTTGACCCAGCTATTCCCTTTCTCATTCTATTCCCTAAAGACCTAAAAAGAGCATGCTACAGGGAAACTGCTACATCTATGTTCATAGCACCACAATTCACAATAGCAAGATGGTGGAACCAACCTAGATGCCCTTCAATAGATGAATGGATAAAAAAAAAAGTGGCATTTATTCACAACGGAGTATTACTCTGCATTAAAAAATGACAAAATCATAGAATTTGCAGGGAAATGGATGGCATTAGAGGATATTATGCTAAGTGAAGCTAGCCAAACCCTAGCAAACAAATGCCAAATGTCTTCTTTAATATAAGGAGAGTAACTAAGAACAGAGAAGGGACGAAAAGCATGAGAAGAAAATTAACATTTAACAGGGATGTGAGGTGGGAGGGAAAGTGAGAGAGAAGGGAAATTGCATGGAAATGGAAGGAGACCCTCAGGGTTATAAAAAATTACATAGAAGAGGAAGTGAGGGGAAAGGGAAAAATAATACAAGGGGGAAAATTTATTAGAGTAGTGGGATTAGAGAGAGAAGAGGGGAGGAGAGGGCATGGGAGGGGGGATAGTAGAGGATAGGAAAGGCAGAAGAATACAACATACAGTAGTAAGGCAATATGTGAATCAATGGATGTGTAACTGATTTGATTCTGCAATCTGAATACAGGGTAAAAATAGGAGTTCATAACCCACTTGAATCAAAGTGTGAAATATGATACATCAAGAACTATGTAATGTTTTGAAGAATCATAAATAAAAATTTAAAAAAAAGAAAACTCACTTAGGTGAATGATGCACGCGAATCCTGATATTTCTACAGTAACTGACCCAGTTTAACATCAATGCAAGTAGATTCCTATGGGACATGACGTACATTTTGACATTCATTTTTATTCAACACTGGTACACTACTATTTCATCAGTTTATGCACATTATAGGATGTATATTTCATCCACAATTTAGCAAATTTATAGGCATTTGTTTCACTTTCAATCACTTCCTGCTTCAGAACACATGTATTCCTCCATATTTTTTGACTGGTCTTTTCATGAGACTTCTTACCAAACACAATATTTTCCATTTCCATTATCACTTTTGAAGCAAAACTCACACACACTTCATGATAAACAATAACCCTAAGATTACCATTAGATACATAACTGGTTGGAATGACTGATTTTATGTCAATTAATGATTTCTAATATACTTTCAGATATCAATTCAATCTATTATTTAAAGAGGAACCAGTTATATTATTTATTCACAGTAAGTTCTATTCATGCATTATCTCTATATTCATAGACTCAGGGTACACCACTTTGTACCCCCAATACTAATTTATATGTCTTCAAATATTGCTCCCAGTAATAGTGGAAGAAATAATCATGTCACATGATCTACATATATATTTTATCACAATAATTTTCTGGGCACAAATGCAAAGGTCACACTTATGATTGTACCAAATCCTAAATGGAAAGTGAACATGGATTACTAAAAACATCCATGTCCAGGTTGCCTAATGCTTTCAAATATCATTCCTATTGGTGACTACCTATTTTTTTCTTCCTAAGATTATGTATTCAATCTCAATCCTGTTGAAAATGTCTAATCCTATCACTCACATTATAATTGCCTGATTTTGTATTGTCTCTATTGATATCTTCTTTCTTATATTTTTTCCAGTTCATCATTGTACCTGACTCTTCACATGTGCTGACATTTACATTCACTCTATAACCAAAACCCTATTGCTAAAGAACATTTGGTCCAAATTTTATACTCACTCTTCTTCCTAAACCTACCGACTATCCTATTTTGAGTGGATGTTCTCTTCTACGATCAATCATCCAAGGTCCAAGGTCCTATGCCATGGATTATCGATTTATCTGAGACAATTTTGCAGAACGTAATTAAAAGCTAAATATCCCAAACAAGGGCCTAATCCCCTTGTGGACTTCAAATCTTACCTAGATTTCTGTTTTCATACTTATATTTCAGCTGTATATTCTTGTAAATATGGCTGTTTTCCAATACCATTATTCATCCAGCAGAATGATTACTAACCCAAATCGAACATGTTATTAACCCTAACCATACACTGTTCCCTCAATTTAACTTTACAGAAGAGCAGGTACAGAGTTCATCTTACAATACAGGAATTTAGGGTATCTTCCACCTGCTGAGAACCTTTGAGGTTCCATGTAGATTTGATCCCTGAAGAAGATGTAGGCAGCAATGAAGGACCTGAGAGAGCAAAAGTCATCTTCCATGGGAAACAACCTTTTAAGGATGAAGGGTTGTGTCTGAATAAGCCTTTCTCTTCTTAATGTAGAGAAGAAGGACCAAACCAGGCCTGTGTGGAGAGATGTTCCCGCAAACTGGTGCGGCCAATTTGGAAAGCAGTATGGAGATTCTGGGGAAGGCTGGGAATGGAACAACAATTTGACCCAGCTATTGCCCTTTTTGGACTATTCCCTTAAGACCTTAAAAGAGTGTACTACAGGGATACTGCCACATCGATGTTCATAGCAGCACAATTCACAATTGCCACACTGTGGAACCAACACAGTTGTCCTTCATAGATGAATGGATAAAAAAAAATGTGGCTTCTATACACCCTGGAGTATTACGCAGCACTAAAAAATGACAAAATCATGGAATTTGCAGGAAAATGGATGGTACTAGAGCAGATTATGCTTAGTGACGCTAGTCAATCCTAAAAAACAAATACTAAATGTCTTCTTTGATATAAGGATTGCAACTAAGAACAGAGCAGGGAGGAAGAGCAGGAAGAAAAGATTAACATTAAACAAAGATATGAGGTGGGAGGGAAAGGGAGAGAAAAGGGAAATTGCATGGTAATGGAAGGAGACCCTCATTGTTACACAAAATTACATGTAAGAGGTTGTGAGGGGAATGGGAAAATAAACAAGGAGAGAAATGAATTAGAGTAGATGGGGTAGTGAGAGAAGATGGGAGGGGAGAGTGGTGGAGGCGATCCCCCACTCACTGTCTTGACAGGGTCACAGTGAGAAAAAGTGTTGGCAAAGCCGCTCTCCCACTGTCTTGACAGGGTCACAGTGAGGATGAATGCTGGCAAAGCCATGCTGGTTGGTGGGTAACCGAAACCATGAGACCCTTTTTTATGTAATTGGGACTTTGCATTTTCATGCTTATGTTTTTCACAGGAGGCATGAGTATGTTAAATGTCAAACAAATTAAATTTCAGATGGCTAGAACAGAACAGGTAGTTCATGCCTTGGAGGCCGTTCTACCCACCCCTCAGTATATCAAGGACAAAGTAAAAGGCTATTCTTTTATCTTAGTACATTGTGGACAAACCTAATAATGGACAACAATCATCCTCTGAAAAACAAACTCTTTGAGAACTAGTGCACCTTGACTGAGAAACAAACTCTTTGAGAACTAGTGTACCTTGACTGAGAAACAAAGAAACTCTTCGAGAAAGCAGCTCAACCAGTTTTATAAGAATAAATTTAGGAATCAATTAAAATAGGTTTATAAGACACAGTTTTAGAATAATGTTAAAAATATTATTTTATTTAGATTTTTAAATTTAGAAATTCTTAAGTCTTTAAGTTGTATAGGTTTCTGATATGTTTTAAGGATGATTCATAAACTTTAAGATATTTTAAATATAAGATTTAAAGGGACTTTTTTAGATGGGAATTTTAAATTAGAAATAAAGTACAAATGTACTTTAGGTTAATGATTGGCTAAAGACTTAGAGTCTGGTTACGTAGTTTGTCATCAGTTAATAAGGAAATAACATATCTTGAGAAAAATAGTAAATCTTGGGAAAATCTGAAGGATGTAAATTGGTGACATGTTTTATTGATGATTCTGTACTTTGATGATTGTATGGCTGGGGGTCATATCCTGGAAGAATGTAGATCGGTGTGCTCTCAATCATGGTTAAGGAAATGTCATGTCTTGGCAAAGTTTTAAATTATATAATCAATGACGTATTGTGAATCTATAATGATGAGAAAAATTGTAATAAAAAGGGGACCCAGAGAAAGCAGTTTTAGCTCTCTCTCTGGAGATTGCTCAAACGGAACGACTCCTGTCTCATCATTTCGCCGACGCCACTCCTCCTTCAGGACTCCCTGGACCCCGCTGGGGCTGGACCCCGGCAATTGGCGCCCGAACAGGGACCTGAAGGTAATCCCCTTGGCACCTGAAGGTAAGCCCCCTCGGCATTTGCCCCCTTGTTTTCGGAGTGGATAGGCCATTACCCGTGGGTTTCACGAGCCCCCTGTTGGCAGAACAGGTGTGAGTGGGTAATTAGGTAAAAGAAAAATGGGAAATACAGAATCCAAGGAACGAGGATTATTCATTGATATTGTTAAACATTTGCTTAGAAAAAAAGGAGTTCAGGTTCCCACTTCACAATTACAGAGGTTTTTTCATTTTATTCAGGAATGTTGTCCTTGGTTCCCAGAAGAGGGAACCTTAGATCTAAAAACATGGGTAAAAATAGGAGAAGCTTTAAGAGCATATTACTCTAATTATGGACCAGAAAATATGCCTGTAGATGCTATAGCATTATGAAATCTTTTAAAAGATATGTTAGATCCAGCTCAAGAAGCTGAAATCTTAAATAAGATTAACTTAACTGTCCCTACTGAAGAAACTCCCCTAAGGAAGGACTCTAAAAGTGAAACTTATGTCCTGAAAAAAGATGAGGAGAAGGATCAGTCTTGTTTACAAAATAAAGATAATTTAGAAGAAGCAGCTACTGAATATCATAATGAAGAATTCTTTGCCCCCATAAGTACACATTCTTGCGGATCTTCTACCAAAAATAAATTGGGTTCCAAAATAAAAAATACTTTACCACCTCCTCCACGAAATGTAGGATTTAAAGGAGGTATGAAAGAGGCTCTACAATCTGGAGATTTAAGTTTTACTCTCCCTATCACTTTTGATTCAAATGATGAGAATTATATGCCTCAATGGGAGCCCCTTCCTTTAAAACTTTTAAAAGAATTAAAACAGTCTGTTCATGATTATGGGCCCACTTCTCCTTATACTTTACAGATAGTAGAAATTATTGCCACTAGATGGATGACTCCATATGATTGGTTTGCTACTGCAAAATCTTGTCTCCCTGGAGGAACATTCTTACTATGGAAAACAGATTATGAAGATAGAGCTAAAGAACGCTCTCGATATAATAAATCTATAAATAGTGAAGTCACTCTTGATATGTTAATGGGAGAAAATGATTGGGCTCAGCCAAGTGATCAATTACATCTTCCTCATCCTGCCTTGATCCAGTGCTCAGATTTAGCAGTTAATGCTTGGAGACAATTGGAAAATAACGGAGTTAAAACTTCTGGCTTAAGTACTATAAAACAAAAGCCTGAAGAACCTTTTGAGGAATTTTTGTCTCGATTAAAAGAATCAGTGGAAAAAATTATAACAAATAATGAAGCTGCACAAATTATAATTAAACAATTAGCTTTTGAAAATGCAAATACTACATGTCAGACACTCCTAAGACCTATTAGAAAGACAGGAAATTTATCTGATTTTGTTAAGGTTTGTGCTGATGTATCACCCTCATATTTGCAAGGTGTAGCCATAGCTGCAGCATTACAAGGACAAACAAATGCTCAGTTTCTTAAAAGACTTCAAAACAGAGAACAAAATAAAGGAAATCAAAGCTGTTTTTCTTGTGGACAGACAGGTCATTTTAGTAAAGTTTGTCCTAATAAAAATTTTCAAAATAAAGAAAACATAGTTTCTAATCAGATATCTAGACCCAAAACTTTATGCCCACGTTGCAATAAGGGTTTTCACTGGGCAAAGGACTGTCACTCTAAATTTCATAAAGATGGGACACTTTTAATAGGTGGACCAATGCCTCAAAAATTTCCACACATCACTGCCAATCCATTGCGGGGAAACTAGTAATGGGGCCCTCCTCGGGCCCCTTAAATAATAGAGGACATCAACAATCTTTTTCAACAGAATATACTATAAGGGCTTTATTAAGAGCCACACCAGATTCAGCAGGATTAGATTTGGCATCTTCAGAATCAGTAGTTATTCCCTCAGACTCTTCTGTTCTAGCTATACCTACTAAAATTTATGGACCTTTACCTAAAGGAACTTTTGGTCTTATTCTAGGAAGAAGCTCTGCTTCCCTACAGGGAATCAAAGTTATTCCTGGAGTTGTTGATTCTGATTTTACTGGAGAAATTAAGATTTTAATAGAACCTCCATCTCGGAAGACTTTGATTATTCATAAAGGACAAAAAATTGCTCAAATTTTGCTACTCCCTTATTTATCTATCGGAAACCAAACTATTTCAAATGAACAAAGACAAACAAAAGGATTTGGCTCTAGTGATATGACATTTTGGGTTCAAAAATTTCAAAATTCTCGTCCTATGAAAAAATTAGAGATTCAGGGAAAAATAATTGATTGTTTATTAGATACAGGAGCAGATGTGACTTGTATAGCTGGAAAAGATTGGCCTTCAACCTGGCCTACAACAGTAACTCCCTCAACACTTATGGGACTTGAAACTGCTACTAATGTAGCAAAAAGCACTCAAATACTTAAATGGGCTGATGACAAAAATTCAGGAACTTTTCAACCATATGTTATTCCTTCTCTTCCTTTTACTTTATGGGGCCGAGATATAATGTTTAAAATGGAAGTTTCTCTCTGTACTGCTCTTGTAGAAAAAGCTCAACAGGATTTTTAATTGGGGCCATTGTTAAAACAACAAATAAAATGACTTGAAAAAATGATGAGCCTGTATGGATAGAACAATGGCCCTTAACAACAGAAAAATTACAGGCTACAGACTTGTTGGTTAAGGAACAACTTAATTTAAAACACATAGAACCTTCTAATAGTCCATGGAACACTCCTATATTTGTTATTAAAAAAAAATCAGGTAAATGAAAATTATTACAAGATTTAAGAGCTATAAATGCTACCATGGAGGATATGGGTTCCTTACAACCAGGACTCCCATCTCCAGTAGCTGTCCCTAAAGGATTTCATGTTATGGTAATAGACTTACAAGATTGCTTTTTTACTATTCCATTACATCCTGATGATCACAAAAGATTTGCTTTCAGCCTTCCCTCTGTGAATTTAAAACAGCCATATCAACGTTTCCAATGAAAGGTGTTGCCTCAAGGTATAAAAAATAGTCCTACTCTTTGTCAAAAATATGTTACAATAACAATACAACCAATAAGAGATAAATATAAAGATACTTATATCATTCATTATATGGATGATATATTAATTGCTCATAAAGATGTCCAATTGCTTCATCATATATTATTAATGCTGACACAGTCTTTACAAAATTTTGGTTTAATCATTGCCCCAGATAAAATTCAGCAATCGCCTCCTTACAATTATTTGGGTAGAATTATAAATACTCAAACTGTTTCCCATCAAAATTTGAAATTACGGATTGATCATTTACAAACTTTAAATGATTTTCAAAAACTTTTAGGAGATATTAATTGGATTCGTCCTTTTTTGAAACTTACTACTGCAGATCTTAAACCCTTATTTGATATTTTGAAAGGAGACTCTAACCCACGTTCTTCTCGTATTTTAACAAAAAAAGCTAAATTGGCTTTAAATAAGGTAAAAGATGCTATTAATAAACAACAATTACAAAGAGTTGATTATACTCAAACTTGGGATTTTCTTATTTTACCTACTCCTCATACACCCACAGGAGTATTATGGCAGTCAGGCCCTTTAAAATGAATTCATATGCCGGTTACTTCTAAAAAGGTTATTTGCTCATACCCTACTGTGATTGCTTTATTAATAATAAAAGAAAGACATAATAGTAGAGAGTTATTTAAAAAAAATGGATAGTTTGGTAATTCCTTATTCCAGAGATCAATTAAATACACTTATGGAACATTCTAAAGATTGATAAATAGCTTTACAGGGATATTATGGTCATGTTAAATTTCATTTGCCATCTCACCCTTTGTTATATTTAGTTAAAAATAACCCTGTTATTTTTCCAAAATTGTTTTCTTCTGAACCTTTACCTCAACCAGCAGCTTTAGTTTTCACTGATGGCTCCTCAAATGGACGAGCATCTTTAGTTATTAATGATAAAACCTATGTTCAACAGACAGAGGAAACCTCTGCTCAGAGGGCAAAAATCATAACTGTAATTATGGCTTTTACCCAATTAAAAGATCAAATGTTTAACTTATATACTGATTCTCAGTATATTGTAAAAATTTTTCCTCATATAGAGACAGCTTCTCTTCCTCAACATAAGACTACAATTTTTCATAATTTAAATTCTTTACAAAAGTTAATTTTAGATAGACAACATCCTTATTTTATAGGACATATTCGAGGACATTCTAACTTACCAGGAAAATTGTCACAAGGCAATTCATTGGCAGATTCATTAACCAGACCCCAAATTCTTACTGTTCAGGAAGCTACAGCTAGTCATGCTTTACATCATCAAAATGCTTCTGCCCTTCGACAACAATTTCATATCCCCAGGGAATCAGCTAGAACTATTGTCAAAAATTGTCAAACCTGTCCATCATTATTGCCAACTTTACCCATGGGAATTAATCCTCGTGGTTTAAGACCTAATGATTTATGGCAAATAGATGTTACTCATATTCCTTCATTTGGAAAATTAAGTTATGTTCATGTTGTTGTTGATACTTTTTCTCATGTGATTATTGCCTCAGCAAGAACTGGGGAAGCATATAAAGACGTAGTACAACACTTGTTTATTTGTTTCTCATTTTTGGGAATGCCTAAAGCATTAAAAACAGATAATACACCAGCTTACACTTCAAATGCTTTTAAAAAATTTTGTGATATGTTTAAAATTTCTCATTCTACAGAAATTCCTTATAATCCTCAAGGACAAGCTATAGTTGAGAGAGCTCATCAAACATTAAAAGCTCAAATTACTAAACTTCAAAAAAATATAAATATAGTTCTCCTTATCATGTTTTACAACATGCTTTGTTTGTGATCAATCATCTTAATTGTGATTATAAAGGAGTGACTCCCATGTTAAGACATTGGGAAAGTAAAAAAATATCAACAAAACCCTTGGTAAAATGGAAAGATCTTTTGACAGGTAAATGGAAAGGACCTGATGTATTACTAACTTGTGGGCGAGGATATGCTTGTGTCTTCCCACAGGACGCAGATTCCCCCATTTGGATTCCTGACAGACTGATTCGACCCTATGTCCAGCCTCCGGACCAGAAAGCGAAACAGATCGTGCCCTCCGAGTCTCCGACACGCCTCACCATTGACCACGGTGCCTGAGGAAGTTTTGATGACTACCTTGATTCCATCTTTCTCCCGAATGAGCTTTGATGACCCTCAATCCTTATTCAGACGATCATCTTCTACAAGATTTGCGGAATTACCAACTTGGGGACAATTAAAACAATTGACTCATCAAGCTCGAGAACTTATTTCTACTCAGTCAAACCCCTGCACTCCTGAGAAAATGTTTGCTGCTATGCTAGCTATTCTTGCCTGTCAAGTAACCAATGTGTCTTCTAAATATTATTGGACATATTATCCTAATCCACCTTTATTTCATCTCACTACTTGGGGAAAAAAAGATATTAAGGTATTTACCAATAATACTAATCTCCTGGGGGGTAAATCTAA
Source organism: Callospermophilus lateralis (assembly GCF_048772815.1). NCBI lineage: Eukaryota > Metazoa > Chordata > Mammalia > Rodentia > Sciuridae > Callospermophilus > Callospermophilus lateralis. The sequence continues at coordinate 1,112,231 of NW_027514392.1, read as the reverse complement.
TTCTTTTATTACTCCTATATCAACTCATAATTTTAGTTTTAAGGGTCATAGTCATTTACCTCCTCTGTGTTTTAGTTATAATATTATTCCAATTGTGGGCTAAATACCACTTAATTATAAAACTTTTATGACAAATTCTCCAAATGAAAAAAATGATATAAAGGATCTTTGGATGCTTTCTATTTTAGCTTTAGATTTTCCTGATTTTAAAAAAAATTTGCCTTCAAAAAAGCCTCCTTCTATGTTTCAAGATTGTAAAAAAGCTGAGTCCCATCTTGATCATTCATGGGTAAAAATAGATAGACAATTTGGATTTCCAATGTGGCATACATGTATGTTTATTGAAAGAGGATTTAAAATCTTTCCAAAAAATTCTTCTTTTCCAATATATGATTTTTCTATTTCTAAATCTAAATATGAGGCTCCTAAAATTTTATCGTCACCTTCATGAAATACTCCTCAAATACAAATTATTAGGAACATTCCACTTGAACCCATGAATGAATGGTTCTCAGCTAGATGGGTTGCCCCTTTATATTTTACTAAAATTAAACAACATTATCAGGTTTATACAGAACTTTACAGATTATTGGCTTCTTTAGACATAATACATATGATTAGGCCTTCTTTATTACATGAAAGTCATTTTGTTACAGCTTGTGTAGGATCCCCTTATACAATATTACTTAAAAATCAAGGAACACTAAAGATTTCAAAATTAGAGGATGAAACTTATGATGTTGTTTGTGAAGGTTGTACATTAACAAATTGTATTGATCCTAACATATCAACATCCAATCATATTTTAATTGTACATAAACCTTCTTATGTTATATTGCCTGTTAAATTAGATTCTGTTTGGTATGATGATCCTGGGTTACAAACATTAGATTCAGTTAATCAAGCCTTAATTAGACCTAAACGTTTTGTAGCTACCTTAATTTTAGAAATTTCAACATTAATTGGTATAATAGGGTCCATAGTTACTTCCACCACTACATTAGTTAAAGAAGATCATACTGCTCATCATGTAAATCAGTTGTCAAAAAATATTTCTACTGCACTTATGATTCAGGAACATATAGATACAAAGTTAGAAGCTAGAGTTAATGCTTTAAAAGAGGCTGTCCTTTACATTGGTAATCAAATTCAAAACATAAAAACTCAAATGACAACTAGATGTCATTCTCAATATAAATGGATTTGTGTTACTCCTCACACATATAACTATTCTAAAAAAACATGGTCTCAGATACAATGTCATTTACGAGGATTATGGAAAAACACTAACTTAACTCTAGATATAGATAAATTACAAAAAAAAAAAAATTAAAGACATTAGCCAGGCACATATTTCAAAAACAACCATTCCAGAATTAGCTGACACTTTTGTTTCCAAATTAAACTCTTTAGTCTCCAGCAAAACTTTATTTTCTATTTTAATTAATAGTGGTTTAAGTATTTTAATTATTCTTGTCCTTATTTTTGTCCTTCCAGTGCTGTTCAGATTTCTGAGTCGTAAAATTCGTTCAGCCCATCTGGAACTAAAATTACTTCATTTAAAAAATAAAAAAGGGGGAATTGGTGCAGGCGATCCCCCACTCACTGTCTTGACAGCGTCACAGTGAGAAAAAGTGTTGGCAAAGCCGCTCTCCCACTGTCTTGACAGGGTCACAGTGAGGATGAATGCTGGCAAAGCCACGCTGGTTGGTGGGTAACCGAAACCATGAGACCCTTTTTTATGTAATTGGGACTTTGCATTTTCATGCTTATGTTTCTCACAGGAGGCATGAGTATGTTAAATGCCAAACAAATTAAATTTCAGATGGCTAGAACAGAACAGGTAGTTCATGCCTTGGAGGCTGTTCTACCCACCCCTCAGCATATCAAGGACAAAGTAAAAGGCTATTCTTCTATCTTAGTACATTGTGGACAAACCTAATAATGGACAACAATCATCCTCTGAAAAACAAACTCTTTGAGAACTAGTGCACCTTGACTGAGAAACAAACTCTTTGAGAACTAGTGTACCTTGACTGAGAAACAAAGAAACTCTTCGAGAAAGCAGCTCAACCAGTTTTATGAGAATAAATTTAGGAATCAATTAAAATAGGTTTATAAGACAGTTTTAGAATAATGTTAAAAATATTATTTTATTTAGATTCTTAAATTTAGAAATTCTTAAGTCTTTAAGTTGTATAGGTTTCTGATATGTTTTAAGGATGATTCATAAACTTTAAGATATTTTAAATATAAGATTTAAAGGGACTTTTTTAGATGGGAATTTTAAATTAGAAATAAAGTACAAATGTACTTTAGGTTAATGATTGGCTAAAGACTTAGAGTCTGGTTACGTAGTTTGGCATCAGTTAATAAGGAAATAACATATCTTGAGAAAAATAGTAAATCTTGGGAAAATCTGAAGGATGTAAATTGGTGACATGTTTTATTGATGATTCTGTACTTTGATGATTGTATGGCTGGGGGTCATATCCTGGAAGAATGTAGATCGGTGTGCTCTCAATCATGGTTAAGGAAATGTCATGTCTTGGCAAAGTTTTAAATTATATAATCAATGACGTATTGTGAATCTATAATGATGAGAAAAATTGTAATAAAAAGGGGACCCAGAGAAAGCAGTTTTAGCTCTCTCTCTGGAGATTGCTCAAACGGAACGACTCCTGTCTCATCATTTCGCCGACGCCACTCCTCCTTCAGGACTCCCTGGACCCCGCTGGGGCTGGACCCCGGCAGGAGAGGAGGGGGGATAGTAGAGTATTGGAAAGGTAGCAGGATACAAAAGTAACTAATAGGGCATTATGTAAAAATGTGGATGTGTAACCGATGTGATTCTGCAATCTGTATTTGGGGTAAAAATGGGAGTTCATAACCCACTTGAATCTAATGTATGAAATATGATATGTGAAGAGATTTGTAATGTTTTGAACAACCAATAAAAGAAAAAAAGTAGCAATATATATGCCAATCGAAATTCATCATGAAATATATATAATCCACAGATGCAAAAATATTCATTTACTGAACATGGATTTATGTATAATGTTATTCAACTTGGAAGCTCACCCATAGGTTGAATTTTCAGTTCCAACAGCGTTTAGGAGGAGTGATCTCTTCTCACAATTTGTATCTGCCAATTCAGCCACCTCACAAGTATATACGTGTGATACCAGATAGGATTTTCTATGTGCATATAAAAATACATGCACCGTATAGGCTACAGAGAAAGGGAGACAGGAATTCACATATTTGTTAACTTTAAAAACACATGTAGAGTTATTTCAACAAAAAATTGACTAGATATATAACTCCTACAATATATAATGCAAAAGGCAATTCCAACTACACACCATTCCTCCTCTGAACTGCTTGTATTTCTATTCTTTTTGGGTTATTTCTCACCATCATATTAAGATTATTAGTCAGAGTCCAGTAGGGTAGGGGTTAATGTCAGGGATTCAGTATTTCAAATGGAAAATTGGAAAATGACTCCAATGTGTATGTAAACATGTGCTACACAAAAATCTTCCCACTCACATCCAGAGAAGTGCCATGATATTACCTTCGCCCCAAGTAAGACACAATAAGAGGAGAAAAGTGTGAAAATCTGTGATTATGTATCTGAATGGAATATGCTCGGGAGTTCACAACCTTGGAGGTGGTAGAGGAGCTTCCAAAAGTAAGGGACAGGGTAAACACTCCACCAACATGGAGCTCTGCTGGCCTATGACTTCTTGGGAAACTGCCTCTGAGGTTGGGCACTTGAAATATATGTTGTTGTCATGAGCTTTAGCTTCCTTTGTAGTGAGACCATCAAATCTCGGTCTGCATCTATGTGACCTGGAAGACATGGTTTCTTATATTCCAATGAACCTGAGGCAGCAGTGCTGAATTCTCTCTTTGTAGGTAAACTGTGGCCACAGGAAGCCAAGTGTCTCCTGGTGGGGACTGTGAAGACATTTGGTCATCCTTCACATTTTGTGGTGCTTTTTGCTGCTGCACTGGGAATATGGTTTTTGCTTCACAAAATACAAGGAGTTCAACTGGGACAGAGTGCTGGAGAGAGTTCTGTAACGTGTATTGTGACTCATTTATTTGTTGGTTTTTCCTTTTTTTTTTTTTTTTTTTTAGGAATGACCACCAGGCGATGAATTTCCCTCTTAAAACTGCTTTCATTGTGTCCCGTAGATTCCGATATGTTGTGTCTGTGTTTTCGTTTATCTCTAAGAATTTTTGATTTCCACCTTTATGTCTTCTGTAACCCATTGATCATTCCGTAACATATCGTTCATTTTCCATGTGATGTAGGACTTTTTCTTCCTTCTTTTATCATTGATTTACAGTTTCATTCCATTATAGTCAGAAAAAATGCATGGTATTATCTCCACCCCTTTATATTTACTGAGGGTTGCCATATGGCATAATATATGGTCTATTTTTGAGAAGGATCCATGTGCTGCTGAAAAAAAGTATATCCATTTGATGATGGTTGGTATATTCTATATATTTCAGTTAAGTCTAGGTTATTGATTGTGATATTGAATTCTATATTTTTTTAATTCAACTTTTGTTTGAAATATCTGTCCAATGGTGAGAGAGCTGTGTTGAAGTCACCGATAATTATTGTGTTGTTGTCTATTTGATTCCAGAACTTGAGGAGAATTTGTTTTATGAAGGTCGCAGCACCATTATTTGGTTCATAAATATTGATAATTTTTATGTCTTGTTGGTGAATGATTCCTTTTAAAGTTATATAATATCCATACTTATCCCTTTTGAATAACTTAGTCTTGAAGTCGATTTTATTCTATGTGAGGATGGCCACCCCTGGTTGCTTACGAGGACCGTGTGCATGGTATATTTTTTCCCAACCTTTCACCTTCAGCCTGTGTATGCCTTTTCCATTCAGATGTGTCTCCTGGAGGCAACATATTGTTGGATTTGTTTTTATAATCCAAGTTACCAGCCTATGTCGCTTTATTGGAGAGTTCAACCATTAAGGTTTAGAGTTACTATTTATATATGGTTTGTACTGCCAGCCATTTTGATTATTTATTTTTTTTTTAATTTAGTTTGTTTCTCCATGATTAGCTTTTCCCCCGCCCTCTGTTATTACTGAGGCACTTCCCAGTGATAGTTTTGGTTGTTGTTTTTCATTTCTTCCTCGTGTAGTGTTTTGCTCAAGACACTTTGCAATGCTGGTTTTCTGGCTGCAAATTCTTTTAGCTTTTGTTAATTATGAAATATTTTAATTTTGTTGTCATACCTGAAGCTTAATTTTGCTGGATACAGAATTATTGGTTGGCATCCATTGTCTTTCAGTATTTGAAATACATTGTTCCAGGATCTTCTCGCTTTCAGCGTCTGTGATGAAAAATCTGTTGTTAACCTTATTGGTTTACCCCTGAATGTCATCTGCCTCCTTTCTCATGTACCTTTTAATAATTTCTCTTTGGTCTGTTTATTGGATATTTTCGTAACAATGTGTCTTGGCATTGGTCTACTGTGATTTTGTGTGCTCGGTGTCCTGTATGCATCTACAATTTGTATATCCGTTTCCTTTTTTATTTCTGGAAAGTTTTCTAAAATTATTTCATTCAGCAGGTTACTCATTCCCTTGGTTTGAATCTCTGTACCTTCCTCTATCCAGATGACTCATAAGTTTGTTTTTTTATGTTATCCCATATCTCTTGGATGTTTTTCTCATGATTTTTTACCAGTTTTTCGGAGTTGGCTAGACTCCTTTCAAGATGATATATTTTTTCTTCATTATTTGACGTTCTGGCTTCTACTTGCTCCACTCTGTTAGTGATACTCTCAATTGAGTTTTTAATTTGGTTTATCGTTTCCTTCATTTCTAGAATTATTGTTTGATTTCTTTTATAATCTCTATCTCCTGATAAAGACGCTTAACTTCTTCTTTTATCTGTTTATGTAATTCATTTTCAATGTGTTCTTTCACTGTTTGGAATTGCTTTCTCGTATCCTCTTTAAGGTTCCATTCCATCTGTCTAAGGTATTCCTTGAGTTCTTTATATGACCATTTTCCTGATGATTCTAGGTCCTCCTGATTATTTATGTTGTCCTTCATTGTTTGTACACATTCTCATCCTTGCTTTTTTATGCTGCTAATGTTACTTCTTGTTCTGTTTGACTGCTGAGTTACTGCTTACTCTTATAAATTTATTTGAAGCTTGGGAGGAAAGATAGTAGTAGGGATGGGAAGAAGTCACTAAAGAGAATGAGAGTAGGCAGGTAGAATTCAAGGAAGGGAGAATAAGAAAATTGAAAAGAAATGAAAAGACAAAAGAAAAAAAATAGAAAATAAAGAAAGAAATAAATTTTTTTAGAAATAATAATGATAATTATAAAAATGAAAATTAAAATTTAAAAGAATCATAAAATAATAAATTTTAAAAATTTTAAAAAATAAAAACATTAAAAAAAAGTTAAAGAACAACAACAAAAAAATGAAAATGAAAGAAAAAGAAGAAAATAAAAAGAAAAAAATAATAATAATACATGCAGTAATAGAGTTCAATTAACTTCTCTTCCAGTAGGTGGAGCTGTGTGCATTGGGCCAAGCTTCTCCTCTCAATAGGTGGGAAGCAATCACTGTGCAGCAACTCTTTATCCCAGAATGGGCGGATCTCCAATCCTGAGTGTCTAGGGCCTTCTCTTTTGTTTCCTCAAGCCAGGCCCCCCAACCTGTGACGCTCACCACAATACTATGTAATGTTTTGAACAACCATTAATAAAAAGTTTTAAAAAAAGAAAACTAAATTCAGTGAATGATGCACGCGAATCCTAATATTTCTACAGTAACTGACTCAGTTTAACATCAATGCAAGTCGATTCCTATGGGACATGATATGTATTTTGCCGTTCATTTGTATTCAACACTGGTACACTACTATTTCATCAGTTTATGCACATCATTGGATATATATTTCATCCACAATTTAGCAAATTTATAGGCATTTGTTTCACTTTCAATCACTTCCTGCTTCACAACTCATGTATTCCTCCATATTTCTTGACTGGTCTTTTCATGAGACTTCTTTCCAAACACATTATTTTCGATTTCCATAATCACTTTTGAAGCAAAACTCACACACACTTCATGATAAACAATAACCCTAAGATTACCATTAAATATATAACTGGTTGGAATGAATGATTGTATGTCAATATATGATATCTTATATATTTTCAGATATCAATTCAATCCATTATTTAAAGTGGAACCAGTTAGATTATTTATTCACAGTATATTCTATTCATCCATTATCTCTATATTCATTGACACAGGGTACACCACTTTGTACCCCCAATACTAATTTATATGTCTTCAAATATTGCTCCCAGAAATGGTGAAAGAAATACTCATATCACATGATCCACAGATACATTTTATCACAATAATTTTCTGGGCAGAAAATGCAAAGGTCACACTTATGATTGTACCAAAGCCTAAATGGAAAGTGAACATGGATTACTAAAAACATCCATGTCCAGGTTGCCTAATGCTTTCAAATGTTATTCCTATTGGTAACTACATATTTTTTTTCTTCCTAAGATTATGCATTCAATCTTAACCATGTTGAAAATGTCTAATCCTATCACTCACATTATAATTGCCTGATTTTGTAATGTCTCTATTGATATCTTTTTTCCTATATTTTCTCCAGTTCATCATTGTGACTGAGTCTTCACATGTGCTGACATTTACATTCACTCTATAACCGAAACCCTATTGCTAAAGAACATTTGTTCCAAATTTTATACTCACTCTTCTTCCTAAACCTACAGACTATCTTCCTAATCCTACTGACTCTCCCAATTTGAGTAAATATTCTCTTCTACAATCAATCATCCAAAGTACAAGGTCCTTTGCAATTGTATATCGCATTATCTGAGACATCTCTGCAGAATGTAATTCAAAGCTAAGTATCCAAATCAAGGGCCTAATGCCCTTCTGTGCTACAAATCTTACATAGATTTCTGTTTTTGTACTTATATTTCACCTCTATAATCTTATAAATATTGCAGGTTACCAATAGCAGTAATCATCCTGCAGAATGATTTATAACCCAAATCGAACAAGGTATTAACCCTAACCATACACTGATCCGTCAATCTAACTTTACAAAAGGGCAGGGTCAGAGTTCATCTTAAAATACAGGAATGTAGGGGATCTTCCACCTGCTGAGAACCTCAAAGGTCCATGCAGATTTGATCCCAGGGAAAGATGCAGGCAGCTATGAAGTACCTGAGAGAGCAAAAGTCACCTTCCATGGGAAACAACCTTGTAAGGATGAAGGGTAGCTTCTGAATAAGCCTCTCTCTTCTTAATGTAGAGAAGATGGACCAAACCAGTCCTGTGTGGTAAGCTGTTCCCGGATGCCTATGGTTGATATACCATTCTAACTTGTGAAAGTATCACAGGAAGTAGGGGCAACCTCCATCATAGGACCATTGGAAGGAACTGTTAGGACAAAGTGGTTGCCAAAGCAGTGACCTCATTAAGATATTGAAGGAAGTAACCTCACCTTACTTCTTTGGTGATGGAAGTCTCAGATCCGGGAAGCCAGGCACCAAGAGCCAGTCCCAGTCCCAGTCTCAGTGTTCTCACTTGTTTGGATTTACCAAGGACAGAGTCAGTCTTTCTTGGTACCTACTGATGTGAGGATGGCCAAATGTCAGGAAAGCTCTGAAGATGGGCCTTTCCTGAGAAACCAGGTAGTGGATCACCGCTGGCTCATGAAAACTTCACAGAGTTGGCCAAGGAGACCAGATCTGACACAGGACAGGCCATTTCAGCGGAACATAGTATGGCCCACCATTCAGAGGACACTCCCGATAGTTACAGACCTACTTGGGGGAAGCAGGTGCCTTTGTGGGTTTGGGTGTGGGTTTGAGGTTTTGTCTCATGTTCTAAGAATAGTTAGGAAAGGTGGTTTGTTTGGTTTGGAGTGAACTGTTTCTGGTAAGACGTTTCGCAAGGCGAGTGTTTCTTTTTCTGTGCATCCACTGTGTCCGTGGTTGTAGACATTAGAAAAGAGAATGCATCAATGGATGTGTCCTGTCTAGTAGAAAGCATTCCAGGATTTATCTTGTCCAGTGTATGAATGGACTGCGGCTTGACTTATGGATGGGCAACATCTACTATCTTCCTAAGTTCCTGTTTTCTTCCTGAAAACTGATCACTCTCAGAATAGGCTCACGATTTTGTTTCCATGATTTGTACCACCTCCAAGCTCTGTGCTTACCAATTGTTCTGTTGCCCTGAATGTGAGGAAGGTCTTTTCTTCAGGCCAAACCTTTGTGAAGCATGAAGAAAACAGTTTTCAAATGGAAATGAAAGGGCATCACCTGTGGCTCTTTACTTAATTTCTTTGGAAAGGGATGTGTCTGAATCAGATTTTTGGCCCTGTGTGAGGTTATGTCTTAGATTCTCAGCACCTGAAGGATCTAAAAAAAAGATCCAATGTGTGCATCTAAAACAAAAATTGCCAAAAGAGCAGTCATTGTGAATGAAGTCTCTTGCCTACCTCTGTAAGGTTCCTGACCTTCATCAAGTGAGACTAGTGATCATTTGGGTCAAATGAGTTCCTCAAAACCCTGCAGAGGCTAGCCCATAGGTGCTTGGTTTTTCTCATGACTCCAATTCACATAAAGAATCTAAACCCCACAGTCAATAGGCCTCAAATTGGAGAAGCAGTGCCGTATTAACGAGTATTAGGGATTAACGTATTAGGGATTCTTTGGGTCAAATGAGTTCTTCAAAGTCCCGCAGAGGTTCTTGTGTTTTCTCATGACTCCAAATCACATAAATAATCTATACCTAAAAGTCAGTAGGCCTCAAATTGGAGAAATAGAGAAGTATTAAGGGCAGGCTTATTTGATCACTCGTGGTTCACAGGAAGGGTGTCCAGGCCACCTTGAATATTGGCAAATGAGGGGCAAGGGAGTTTATTTTGGACACTGTCTTTGGCTGTGCCCCTCATGGAAAACTCCTGGCAAAGGTTACGATGAGTGACTATATGGAAGAAGATGAGGGCCATGTGGGAGAGTTTTGGTTTTAATTTTGGTCATTTGTGAGGCGGTTGGAAGAAATGACTTGGTCCACCAGGGCTTGAACTCTGGTGTGATTCCCCTTAGAGACTGGGTTTTGGAACTGACCTCAGAGAAGTATTGCCATGAATTTTGTTGGGATTTTAGGAGGCCACGCATGAGAGTCGCCCTTGGAAACTGAGATCTAGGCCCAGGGTGGCTTTCCTCAGATCACTGGGAATCTCAGCCAGGATATCACATGATTTTATTCTGAAAGACTTCGGTACCATAGTTGAGAGTCAAAACACACACGTACCTCACATTGTAGACCTCAATGGGCCTGGCTTCATGTGTCTATTTGGCCACTCTTTGGGAAGACTTGCCTGTGAGAGTTCTCCAGAGCATTCACTGAAATGAGCTTCCTCAACATTTAATGTTTTCTGAATGAATTGAAACCAACAGTACCTCCAACTTCATCCTTGAAAAATGGCTAGAAAAATACCATAAAATTTTGGAAATTCATTGGAGAAGCTTTGTATGTCCTGTTGCTGATCATGAGGGTACCAGACAGTGCCTTGAATTACTGGGTTTCATGAAAATGGTGTAGAACAGAGATTTCAGTATGTTGGAGCCTGCTGAGTAGATGGCCTAGAGGAGTGGTGGGCAGGTGTGTGAAAGAACATCAGTGGTAGGGCCATGAGGATCTACCATTTAATTCCAAATGGCTTTTGACTGACATGGTGCAGCCAGCAGACCCTTATATGTAAAGGCATCTTGTTATATGGAGAGGTTTCACGGCAATGTTCAGAATGAAGTTGATATGGACAAGGCGGCAATGGGACAAGATATGAGGGATAGAGCCTGGTTGGTGCATTCTCTCGCAGACTCTGACCCACCACTCGTGACAGAACTCCCTCCAGCACTGTGTCCCAGTTGAGCTCCTTGTATTTTGTGACCCAAATACCAAACTCCCAGTGCTGCAGCAAAAATACCACAAAACGTTGAGGAGGAACAAATGGCTTCACAGTCCACACGGGGAGACACTTAGTCTCCAGTGGTCACAGTTGACCTACAAAGAGAGGATTCTGCACTGCTTCCTCATGTTTATTGGAAAATAAGAAACCCTATTGCTAAAGAACTTTTGGTCCAAATCATATACTCACTCTTCTTCCTAAACGTACCGACTATCTTTCAAATCCTAATGACTATCCTTTTTTGAGTGGATGTTCTCTTCTACATTCAATCTTCCAAGGTACAGGTCCTATGCCATTGTATATCAAATTTTCTGAGACATCTGTGCAGAACATAATTCAAAGCTAAGTATCCCAATCAAGGGCCCAATGCCCTTCTGGCCTTCAAATCATACCTAGATTTCTGTTTTCATTCTTATATTTCACCTCTATATTTTTGTAAATATCGCAGGTTCCCAATAACATAATTCATCACAGAGAATATTTCCTAACCCAAATTGAACCTGTTATTAACCCTAAATATACACTCTTCCCTCAATCTCATTTTACTGAAAAGCAGGGACAGAGTTGTTCTTAGAATACAGGAAAGTACGGGACCTTCCACCTGCTGAGAACCTCAAAGGTCCATACAGAAATGATACCCAGAGAAGTTGTAGGCAGGTACGAAGGACCTGAGAGAGCAAAAGTCATATTTCATGGCAAGCAACCTGGTCAGGATGAAGCAATGTGTCTGAATCAGCTTTTCTCTTCTTATTGTAGAGAAGATGGATCAAACCAGCCTGTGTGGAGAGCTGTTCCTGGGTGCCTATGGATGATATATCATTCTAACTTGTGAAAGTGTCACAGAAAGTAGGGGAAGCCTCCATCTCATGGGACCCTTGGAAGCAACTCTTAGGACAATGTGGTTTCCAAGGCAGTGGCCTCATTCAGTTCCAAAGAAAGTGACATGCCTCATTTCCTTGGTGATTGAACTCTCTGAACTTGGTATCCAAGAAGCCAGGCACCAAGAGGCAGTCCAAATCCCAGTCCCAGTGGGCTCACTTGTTTGGATTTTCCAAGGACAGAGTCAGTCTTTCTCGGTAACTACTGCTGTGAGGATAGCCAAATGCCAGGAGAGTTCTGAAGAGGGACATTTCCTGAGAAAGCAGGTAGTGGCTCAACACTTTGTTCCTGACAACTTCACAGAGTTAGCCAAAGAAACCAGATCAGAGAGGTGGTTTGTTTGGTTTGGAGTGAACTGTTTCTAGTAGATTCTTTTACAAGGTGAGTGTTTCTATGTCTGTGTATCCCACTGTGTCCCTGGTTGTAGACATTAGAAAAGAGAATGCAACAATGGATGTGTCCTGTCTAGTAGAAAGCTTCCCAGCATTCATCCTGCCAAATTTATGAATGGAGTGTGCCTTGCCTTATGGATGGGCAACACCTACTACCTTCATAAGTCCCTGTTTTCTTCCTGAATTCTGGCCACTCTCCAGAATACACTCATGGTTTTCTGTCCAAGGTATGTACCAACTCCAAGGTCTGTTACATGACCATGTACTGGATAGCTGAAGGGAATGGCCAGCATATCAAAAAACTCAGATATCCGTGTGACCAGGAAAATCTCAGTGTATAAACCTGCTTTGGGCCTTTTGCTTACCTATTGTTCTTTTGCCCTGAATGTCAGGAAAGTCTTTGCCTCAGGCCACCCCTTTGTGAAGCCTGAAGAAAACAGTTTTGAAATGGAAATGAATGGGCATCACCTGTGGCTCTTTGCTTAATTGCTTTGGAAAGGGATGTGTCTGGATCAGGCTCTTGGCCCTGTGTGAGGCTGTGGCTTAGATTTTCAGCACCTGATGGATCTAAAGAAAGATCCCATGTGAGCATCCAAAACCAAAATGGCAAAAAGTTTAGTCATTGTTAATGAATTCTATTGCCTACCCCTTTTAGGTTCCTAAAATCCATCAATTGAGAATAGGGATCCTTTGGGTCAAGTGAGTTCTTCAAATCTCTGCAGAGGACCTTGGTTTTCTCATGACTCCAATTCACATAAAGAATCTAAACCCCACAGTCAGAAGGCCTCAAATTGGAGAAATGGAACAGTATTAAGGGCAGGCCTATTTGATCACTTCTGGTTCACAGGAAGGGTGTCCAGGCCACCCTGAATTTAGGCAAATGAGGTGCAAGGGAGATTATTTTGGACATTGTCTTGGCCTGCGACCCTCATGGAAAACTCCAGCCAGAGGTTATGATGAGTGTCTATATGGGAGAAGATGAGGGCCATGTGGGAGTGTTTTGGTTTTAATTGTTTTTATTTAAGTCGTGGTTGGAAGAGTTGACTGGATCCACCTGGGCTTGAACACTGGTGTGATTCCCCTAGAGACTGAGTTCTGGAACTGACCTCCACGAAGTATTGCCGTGTATTGTGTTGGGATTTTAGGAGGCCACGCATGAGATTCGCCCTTGGAAACTGAGATCTAGGCCCAGGGTGGCTTTCCACAGAGCACTGGGAATCTCAGGAATGATATTACATGATTTCATTCTTAAAGACGTGGCAGCCATTGTTGCAAGTCAAAACACACATGGACCTCACATTGTAGACCTCAATGGACCTGGCTTCATGTGACCTTTTGGCCTGTCTTTGGGAAGCCTTGCCTGTTAACGTTTTCTAGAGCTTTCATTGAAATGAGCTTTTTCTCCATTTAATGGTTCCTGAGTGAATTGAATCCCACAGTGCCTCCAAAGTCATCGTTGAAAAATGGCTAGATAAATACCATTAAATTTTTGAATTCCCATGACCAGGTCGCACTGGAGAAACTTTGTATGTCCTATTGATGATCATGAGTGTATCAGACAGTGCCTTGATTGACTGGTGTTCATGAAAATGGTGTAGAAGAGAGATGCCAGTAATTTGGAACCTGATGAGTAGTCGGCCTAGAGCAGTGGAGTGCAGGTGTGTGTTAAAACATCTGTGGTGGGGTCATTTGGATTTGCATTGGCTTCCAAATGGTTTGTGACTGACATAGTGTAGCCTCTAGATCCTTGTATGTAAAGGCATCTTGTTATATGGAGAGGTTTCAGTGCAATGTTTAGAATCAGATTGCTATGGTCAAGGGGGAAAGCTATGTGGGATAGAAGCCTGGTTGGTGCATTCTCTTGCAGACCCTTACCCACCACACATGACAGAACTCCCTCGAGCACTGTGTCCCAGTTGAACTCCTTGCATTTCGAGAAGCAAATACCAAACTCCCAGTGCAGCTACAAGAAACACCACAAAAGTGGAGGATGATTAAATGTCTTCACAGTCCACACTGGGAGACACTTAGCCCCCATTGGCAACAGTTTACCTACAAAGAGAGAATTCAGCACTGCTGCCTCATATCCATTGGAAAATATGAAACCATGTCCTCCACGTCACATAGATGCAGACCCAGATTTGATGGTCTCAATACAAAGGAAGCTAAAGCTCCTGAAAACAACATATATTTCAAGTGCCCAACCTCAGAAGCAGTTTCTCAAGAAATCTTTATGCCGGCAGAGCTCCATGTTTGTGGAGTTATTACCCTGTTCTTTGCTTTTGGAAACTCCTCTACCACCTTCAAGTTTGTGAACTCCTGAGCATTTTCCATTCCAGATGTGTATTCACAGATTTTCAAATCTTCTCTAATTGTGTCTTACTTGGGGTGAAGGTAATGTCAAGGCATTGTTCTGAATGAAAGTGGGAAGATTTTGGGGTAGCACATATTTGCATACACATTGCATTCTTTTTTCAGTTTTCCATTGGAAATACTGAATCCCTGACTGTCAGGGGTAGAAGGAATTCTCCTTCAAAGAATAGCCTGACACTTACAAGAAACAACACCCAGGGAGACATCATCTCTTGGAGACATCATTTAGCCATCTGTGTCCCTGAGACATCCTGTGGCCATCTGTCTTCCTGAAATATCCTGAGGTTATCTCACCTTGTGTAGACATCCAGGAACTGCCGATAAGAGAGCTTTCCCATCTCCAGCATATAAAATCCCCTGTGTGAACAATGTATTTTGAAGGTTGATCAGAACTCCTGTCTTGCTGTCATCTCTCGTGTCTCTTGTCCCTTCATTCCTCCCTATCTTGGTTCGCTGCCCACGTTGATGTGTCCTGCCAGCCGGGACATCTGGCGCCCACTGACTGGGGCTCGAGCCTTTGAGTCATAGGGAACCCCGTCCTCCTGGAAAACTTGGTCAAGCGGAGCTCACAATTGCCTCAGCAGACACCACCGAGAGACAGATCCAGGAGGAGAGTGGGGATGACGCACGGGGAGTGACCCACCATGGTTCAAGCAGTTTTGTCACATGATTTGTATTTGTCGGGCCTCAAGGATTCCTTCAAGACATGGGGGGCACGTGTTAAGAAAAAGGACTTAAAATTTTTCTTTTCATACATAGGGGAATTGTGTCTATGATTTCACCTTGAAGGGACCATTAATGGTAAAAGATGGCTTAGAGTAGGAGACTGTTTAAAAGATTATTATGAATCCTTTGGACAGAAAAATTGCCTGTTCCCACCTTTTCTTACTGGAAATTAATTAATGAATTTCTTAAAAGTTCACCCTTTGACAATGGTACCTTAAAACTTTTCAGGATTAGGAAAGAGACTATGCAAAAGACCTCTCATCCCCCCTCGCATGCCCATCAGTTAGTATAGACATAGACCATTCTCAGTCTCCCCAGGACCCTGGAAACCTTCCTGGTCCCCCTCAAAATACCACCCTAATGAATAGGGCTCCAATGGTTACCAACCGCCTTTATCCAGTTTTAAATCCTGGAGACACATTGACCCCTGGGGAGAAGGCTAACTTGGAGAAGGAAGCAACTCCCTATGATACAGAAGACCTGCCACTGCTTAGGACCCAGCCACAGCCTATAGGACTTACACATCCACCTCCCTCCTATATCTCTCCTGCTTTTTGTGCTCTGGCCCTTCAGGGGCCAAATCCCCCCACCAGATATTTTTTCCCCAATTCCCTTGCCTAACCTGGCTCCCTTGGGAGAGTCTCTCCAACATAGACTGGAAGAGATCCAAGTTTAAAAAGAATTAAGATCCCTTGACTCTGAGCTTTATTCATTAGCCTTATTGCTGGAGTCAACACAAGCTGGCCCAAAGTGGTCTAATACAAAGGCTAAGCCGCTCCATTGGACTGTTCTCACTTTTCAGTCACCCTCAGTTAGATAGTTAAGCCTGCCCAGGTTGATGTCAAAGACTTAGACGAGGATCAAGAGGAGGAAGCGGGGGAAATGGATCAAGGAGATCAGGACTCAGAGGATGAGGACTTCATCCCTAGGCAGGACGGAACCCAGAGTGTCTACAAAACATTAAGCCTGCGTTTTCTTGAAAAAACTTAAAAAGTCTTGTGCTCACTATGGACCCATTGCACCCTACACGTAGGCTTTATTAGAAAGCTACATGACACAATGTCTTACTCCCAATGATTGGAAATTTTTAGACCAAGCTACCCTCAATGCCGCAGACTTCCTGTTATGGAATGCAGATTTCAAAGAGCACTGTCAGGAAACTGCTCAGAAAAATTTAACTAAGCCATCCTCTAATTCCTGGACTTATGTTAAGCTAGTGGGCAATGCGCCTTTTGACACTAAAACTTAACTGGCACGTTTCCCTGCTGGACTTTTGACACAGATTCAGATGGCTGGCTTACATGCTTGGAGACACCTCCCTCAAAAGGCCTCTGCTACGACTTCCCTGGCAAAAATTCGACAAGGGCCCGACAAGCCTTATAGCGACTTTGTTCCCCGGCTTAACCTAGCTGCGGGATTCTTGCTTGGACCAAGTGAAAGCGAAAGCACATTTGTAAAACATCTTGCCTTTGAAAATGCCAACCTGGCATGTCAGGATGTTCTTCGACCACATAAGAAAAAAGTGAATCTTTCTGACTTTATTGGACTCTGTGCAGGGTTGGGTGTAGCCCTTGCCATGGGTCTCACCCTCGGTGCCGCCTTTACCAAGGCCTTTCACAATCCTGGCTCACGTAGTTGCTTTACTTGTAAACAACCTGGCCATTTTGCACGTGAGTGTCCGACAGGCAAACAAAGCCTAAGAATAGTGTCTTTTCAAACTGAGGCTAAACTGCCCCCAGCTACCCTTTGCCCTAGATGAGGTAAAGGTCATCACTGGGCCAGTGAGTGTAGATCTAAGACAAATGCCCTCAGCAGCCTATCTCAAAATCCTTCTCCACAATTGCCTCATTCCAATTAGCCACCCCAGGCAGCGCAGGATTGGACCTTTTTGCCGCCACCGATACAATATTAGACTCAATGCAAGGGCCCCAGATAATACCCACTGGAATTATGGGTCCCACTCCATCTCATATGTGTGCCCTTATTCTTGAAAGAGCCTCTACTACCTTACAAGGTGTTCAGGTCTTCCCTGGCATTAAAGATAATGATTTCACTGGAGAAATAAAAATACTGGCCACAGCTATTAATGGAGTTGCGGCCATCCCAGCAGGAACAAGACTTGCACAATTATTACTCCTTCCCTTGGATTCAGGAGGCACTTCCACCACTCAAACCTACCGAGGGGGACTACCTCCTTGGGCTCCTCTGATGTATATTGGGTTCAGCCCATTTCTCACAATAGACCCACCCTTATCTTACTTATTGAAGGAAAGGAATTCCAAGGAATTCTTGATACTGGAGCTGATGTCACAATTATTTCTCAAAAATACTGGCCAACAGGTTGGCCCCTCACCCCATCCTTGACAGACCTTAAAGGGATAGGACAGTCAAAAAATCCTCTGGTCAGCTCTAGGGCTCTTAGCTGGACTGATAAAGAGGGTAATATGGGAACTGTCACTCCTTTCTTTGTTCCTGACCTTCATCTTAACCTATACGTCTGAGATATTTTGAGTCAAATGTAAGTTATTCTTTCTAGTCCCAATTCCATGGTGACTCATCAAATGCTTCATATGAATTTTGTCCCTGGTACAGGCATGGGGAGACTGAGACAAGGACTGGTTGAGCCTATACAACCCTTACAAAAAACTAATACATATAGACTTGGGTATTTGGATTTTTAGTGTTGGTCCCTGACCCTCCTGTACCCCATGCAGATAAAATTATTTGGGAGACTCAGACTCCTGTGTCGGTGGATCAGTGGCCCCTTACCCAAGAAAAATTGGAGGCTGCCTCCATGTTAGTGCAGGAACAGCTGGCAGCTGGCTATGTAGAGCCATCAAGCTCACCATAGAATAATTCTATTTTTGTTATCAAGAAAAAATCAGGCAAGTGGCGCCTTTTACAAGATTTGTGTGTCATTAATAAAGTTATATGCCTGATGGGAGCACTACAGCCAGGCATTCCCACACCAGTGGCTATTCCCAAAAACTATTGTAAAATGGTTGTTGACTTAAAAGATTGCTTTTTTACCATTGCTTTACATCCTGAGGATAGACCCTATTTTGCCTTTAGTCTCCCTCACATTAATTTTCAGGGCCTAATGCACAGATTTCAATGGAAGGTTCTTCTCCAAGGTATGGCCAACAGCCCTAGTCTTAGCCCAAAATACGTTGCTCAAGCAGTAGACCCTGTGAGAGAGCAATGTTCACAAATTCATATTTTACATTAATTGGATGATTTGTAAATTGCTGCACCTAATATCCATGACGTTAATAATGGTTACCTGGACCTTTACAAAACCCTCACTACCTTGGGACTGCAGATAGCTTCTGATAAGGTTCAAACACAGGACTGTTATACCTATTTGGGCCTTAAACTTCAAGATAATCAGATTCAAATTCCTAAAATACAACTACGTGTGGACCATCTTCACACTCTTAATGATTTTCAAAAATTACTGGGGGATATTAAATGGCTAAGAACATATTTAAAATTACCCACTTGTGTACTTTTGTCCCTTAATTATATTTTGAGAGGTGATTCCCACCCCTCCTCCTCTCAAAAGCTTACACACGAGGCATTACAGGCATTAAACCAAGTCACAGAAGCCATTGCCCAACAGTTTGTTACACAAATTTCTTATAACCTTCCTCTGGTTCTGGTTATTTAACAAACTCCTCATACACCCACAGGAATAATTTGGCAGCGAGATCCACATTTTAAAAATAAAGGCTGCCCCTTGCTTTGGGTCCATTTACCCACCACATCCTCCAAGGTTATTACTGTTAATCTTGCTCAGGTAGCTTCTATTATTATTAAAGGTCATTTGATTCTCGACAACATTTTGGCAAAGAACCTCATAATAATTTAATTCCATATATGAAGGACCAAACCAAATTTTTAATACAGACACGGGATGAATGGGGTATTGCCCTATCAGGCTTTTGGGGAACAATTGATAACCACCTCCCCAATGACCCCCTTTTACATTTTGTCCAGTTACATCCATTTATTTTTCCCAAAATTACTCAAAAGGCTCCCATTCCTCAACCCCTAATGTCTTTACAGACGGTTCCAGTAATGGCTGAGCGCTCTTTGTTGTCAATAACCAGCCTACCATCTTTGATACTATCTATCAGTCAGCACAGGTTGTGGAATTGTTTGCCATATCACAAGTTTTTATAATATTTTTTGATAATCCTGTTAATATTTATACAGACAGTGCCTACATTGCTCATTCTGTGCCCCTGCTGGACATTTCCCCCACCATTAAGGCTTCTTCCAATGTGGCCTTTCTTTTTCATCAGCTTCAGCAGCTAATTCAGGCCAGACAACACCCATTTTTCTTAGAACACATCAGGGCACACTCTGATCATCCCAGGCCTCTAACACAAGGTAATGCCCAAGCTGATGCAGCAACTCGTTCCATCTCTCCAATTTTTGTGGGCTCCATTCAAAAGGCCACAGAGTTACACAATCTTCACCATCTAAATTCCAAGAGCCTTCAATTACTTTGTAAAATTACCATGCAACAGGCACGAGAAATAGTAAAAGCATGCCCAGGTTGCACTGTCTCCCTCCCCATTCAACACATGAGAGTTAACCCCCGAGAATTACTGCCCAATCAGTTTTGGAAAATGGATGTTACTCATTTTCCTGAATTTGAAATTACCAAATATATACACGTTTCTATATATACCTGCAGCGACTTTATTTTTGCATCACCACATTCAGGAGAGGCTACCAAATATGTTCTTTCTCCTCTTATTTCAGCCTTTTCCATAATGGGTAAACCAATACATATTAAAACAGATAATTATCCTGCATATACCTGTGCCAAGTTTAAATAGTTTTGTGCTACCTTGCAAATTCGTCATACTACTGGAATTCCATACAACCCTCAGGGCCAAGGCGTTGTGGAATGTGCCCACCTTACCTTATAGACTTGGATAACCCTCCATAAGGCTTCCGCCCTTGTATTTACCACTCCCAGGCATCGCCTTAACCATGCCTTACTTCCCCTTATTTTTCTTACCCTAGACAGTGAAGGCCATTCGGCCGCAGACAGAAACTGGCATCCCTTGTCCAATTCTGTTCGCCCACCTCTTATGTGGTGCAATTCCCTTACAAATAAATGGAAAGGTCCAGATCCTGTTCTCATCTGGGGACGAGGCTCAGCTTGTCTTTTGGACCAAGAGCAATCAGCCCCAAGATGGTTACCAGAATGCCTGGTTAAACAGGTTAATGACTTACCTCAACACAGGGATGGAGGGCCTCCCCCTGAGGACAAATTTTGTTCTTTTTCAGATGCAGCCAACAATCTGTGTGAGGATCCTGATTTAGGCACTTCTGCTTAACAGGTTTGTACATGGAGGCCTTGGCCCTCCACGTTCCAACATCATGGTGTAAGTTTTTGGGCCCCCCTGTGAATGCAAGTGATGATCTTGGACTCAGGCTCCCACTAGTTGGACCGAGACTGCTGACTGCATGACTAAGGTGGCTTACCTCCATGCCGAGTTTGACCATAAACTTGGAGGAGTTCATCAGCCTAAATGGGTATGTGTTAACAAGCCAAAGTTTATTCCCCCTAGTACAAGTAAAGCTCTCCAAAATTCTTCTGCAACCTGTTCGCATACCCAGGCGAGGCATGACTCTTGTTATGTGTCGCCCTCAATTTGTGTTAACAAGCAGGGAGAACAATTTTTTGAAGCCTCCCAAACTAAAACTCATGCAGCAGGGGGGACCACTATTCATTATACCTCCGTTCTATTTGACCAGGGAGTAGAAGGCAAATACACCAAGCTACAGTCATCTGGTTGCCAAGGCCCTGTGGGTAAACCCTCCTGCTGGCCCATTAAGGCCCCTACAGGGGTCACTGATGGTGGAAGAACCACTGATGCTGTCAAACATCCTCACATAATCAAACTTTTGAAACCCCAAATCCCTGAGCTCACATATCATCCCTTAATGTTGCCTAAATCTCAGCTCCCAGGTTTAGATACCAATACATTAGATATTTTGGAAACTACCTTCTACTTGCTTAATAATTCCAACCACACCCTTGCTGGTGATTGCTGGCTCTGCATGACAACAGGGGCAATTATGACTATGGCAGTTCCTATTAATTCTATCATAGACAGTGATAATACATGCCAACCCGGATTTCCTTTTTAAGTACAACTTATAGGCACTATTACATTATGTCTTTTAGGCGCGATGCAGAATAACACCTATGATATTGATGTTGGAGTTACTTTCTTTGAAAATTGCTCAACATACAAAATTATTCCTCACCCACCCCAACTCTTTGTCCTCCCAATGGCAGAGTTTTAATGGGTGGAGGAAACTTGGCCTTCCCCAGGCTTCCAGTGAATTGGACCGGTGGCTCTGTTCTTGCCTTATTACTCCCTGATATAACTATAGTCCCAGGAGATGAACCTCTACCCATTCCTAGCCTAGACACCTTAGTCAAAAGACACAGGCGGGCAATACAGGCCTTACCACTCATTGCCAGCTTTGGAATAACAGCTGCTGTGGGCACAGGTACACTGGCTTAGGCACAGCTATACACTCTTACCATCGCCTGTCTCAACAACTTATAAATGAT
Organism: Callospermophilus lateralis; assembly: GCF_048772815.1. NCBI lineage: Eukaryota > Metazoa > Chordata > Mammalia > Rodentia > Sciuridae > Callospermophilus > Callospermophilus lateralis. Next base: position 1,090,206 of record NW_027514392.1, on the reverse strand, counting down.
GTACAAACTCTATCAGGAACCATTAAAGATCTGCAGGACCAAATAGACTCCCAGGCAGAAGTGTTCCTTCAAAAAGACGAGGCTTAGATTTGCTGACAGATAACCAGGGAGGTATTTGCTTGGGCTTAGGGGAACGATGATGCTTTTATGCCAATAAATCAGGCATAGTATGCACTAAAATTAAGCACCTTCAATAAGACCTAGAAAGAGATGACGCGAACTATTTGAAAATCCCCTCTGGACTGGGCTTTATGGATTTCTACCCTACCTTCTTCCCCTATTAGGCCCTTTGTTGGGTTTACTTATAATTGGGTCCATAGGACCCTGCATTATAAACAGGCTGGTACAATTTATTAAAGAACAGATTAATATTTTGGCCTCTAAACCCATACAGGTCCATCATCGTCTGGAGATGGAAGACCGTGCTGCCAACATTTAAAAGGATGTTCTACCCTTCTCACAGGCTTAATTCTTAAGTTTACATCCCCACAGATCTCTCTTTCTTATATAAAAGTATGAGTAACAGCTCTGACCAACTATCTTCTGCCCTTGCCATAACGGTTCGTCCCCCATGGGCCCCTCCACTTGGCGGAGGATGCACCCATGGAGTGAGGATGTTATCCCAGTTCATTATTGTGATTGACTCTTCACATGTGCTGACATTTATATTCAATCTCTACGCAAAAGCCTATTGCTAAAGAAATTTTGGTCCCACTCCTATACTCACTCTTGTTTCTAAACCTACCAACTATCATCCTAATCCTACTTACTATCCCTTTTTGACTGGATGTTCTCTTCAACATTCAATCATCGAAGATACAAGGTCCTATGCCATTGTATATCGATTCATCTGAGACGTCTGTGCAGAATATAATTCAAAACTAAGTATCCCACTGAAGCGCCTAATGCCTTACTGGGCTTCAAATCTTACCTAGATTTCTGTTGGTTCCAATACCATTATTCATCTCGCAGAAGGATTCCTAACCCAAATCGAACCTGTTATTAACCCTAACCATACACTGTTCGCTCAATCTCACTTTACAGAAGAGCAGGTACAGAGTTGGTCTTACAATACAAGAATGTAGGGGATCTTCCACCTGCTGAGAACCTCAAAGGTCCATGCAGAAATGATCCCTGGATAAGATGTAGGCAGCTATGGAGGACCTAAGAGAGAAAAAATCATCTTCCATGGCAAAAACCCTGGTCAGGACGAAGGGATGTGTCTGAAACAGCCGCTTTCTTCTTAATATAGAGAAGATGGACCAAACCAGGCCTGTGTGGAGAGCTGTTCCCAGGTGCCTATGGTTGAAATACCATTCTTACTTTTGAAAGTGTCACAGGAAGTAGGGGCAGCCTCCATTTCATGGGACCCTATGAAACAACTGTTAGCACAAAGTGGTTGTCAAGGCAGTGACCTCTTTCAGTTTCTGAAGGAATTGACCTACCTAACTTCCTTGGTGTTTGAAATCTCTGAACTTGGGATCCAGGAAGCAAGGCATCCAGAGCCAGTCCCAGTCTCAGTCACATTGGGCTCACTTGTTTGGATTTACCAAAGATAGGGTCAGTCTTTCTTGGTACCTACTGATGTGAGGATGGCCAAATGCCAGGAGAGCTCTGAAGAGGGGCCTTTCCAGGGAAAGCAGATAGTTGCTCACCAATGGCTCCTGGCAACTTCACAGAGTTGGAAAAGGAGACAAGATCTGAGACCCTACAGGGCATTTTGGTGGAACAGAGTATGGCCCACCAGTCAGAGGACACTCCATATATTCACACACCTACTTGGGAGAAGGAGGTGCCGTTTGAGTATGGGTGTGAGTATGCGGTTTTGTCTCATGTTCTGAGAATAGATAGGAAAGTCGGTTTGTTTGGTTTGGAGTGGACTGTTTCTTGTATGTCATTTGACAAGGCAAGTGTTTCTATATCTGTGTATCCTACTGTGTCCGTGGTTGTAGACATTAGAAAAGACAATGCATCAATGGATGTGTCCTGTCTAATAGAAAGCTCCCATCATTCATCCGGCCCAATTTATGAATGGACTGCAGCTTGCCTTATAGAAGGGCAAAACCTATTATCTTCCCAAGTTCCAGTTGTCTTCCTGAATTCTGGAAACTCTCCAGAATAGGCTCATGGTTTTGTGTCCAAGATATAAACCACTTCCACACTCTGTGAAATGGCCATGTACTGAATAGCTGAAGGGAATGGGGGCATCTCAGAAAACTCAGATATCAGTGTGACCAGGAAAGTCTCAGAGGAGAAACCCTGCTTTGGGCCTTTTACTTGCCTATTGTACTGTTGCCCTTAATGTCAGGATGGTTTTTGCCTCAGGCCACACTTTGTGAAGCGTGAAGAAATTAATTTTCATATGGAAAAGAATGGGCATCACCTGTGGCTCTTTGCTTAATTGCTTTGGAAAGGGATGCGTCTGAATCAGCATCTTGGCCCTGTATGAGGCTGTGGCTTAAATTCTCAGCACCAGATGGATCTAAAGAAAGATCCCATGTGTGCATCCAAAAAAAATGGCAAAAAGTTCAGTTTTTGTGGATGAAGTTTCTTGCCTTTCTCTCTTAGTTTCATGACCTTTATCAAGTGAGAATAGGGATCCTTTGGGTCAAATGAGTTCTTGAAAGCCATGCAGAGGTGCTTGGGATTCCTCATGACTCCAAATCACATGAAGAGTCTATACCTGACAGGCAGTAGGCCTCAAATTGGAGAAGCAGAGCAGTATTAAGAGCTGGCCTACTTGATCACTCCTGGTTCACAGGAAGGGTGTCCAGGCCACAATGACTTTAGGCAAATGAGGGGCAAGGGAGCTTTTTTTGAACACTGTCTTTGGATGTGCCCCTCATGGAAATATCCAGCCACAGTTTATGATGAGTGTATATATGGAAGAATATGAGGGCTATGTGGGAGTGTTTTGGTTTTAATTCTGGTGATTTGTGTGGCGGTTGGGAGATGACTGGGTCCACCGGGGTTTAAACTCTGGTGTGATTCCCCTTAGAGACTGTGTTGTGGAACTGACCTCAGAGAATTATTGCCATGAAATGTGTTGAGATTTTTGGAGGCCACACATGGGAGTCACCCTTGGAAAATGAGATCTAGACCAAGGGTGGCTTTCCACACAGCACAGGGAATCTCAGCAATGATATCATGTGATTTTATTCTGAAAGACTTGGCAGCCATAGTTGATTGTCAAAACAAACATGGACCTCACATTGTAGACTTCTATGGGCCTGGCTTCATGTAACTTTTTGGCCACTCTTTGGGAAACCTTGCCTGTGAGAGTTCTCTAGAGCATTCATTGAAATGAGCTTCCTCACCATTTAACGGTACCTGAATGAATTGAAACCCAGAGTGCCTCCAAATTCATCCTTGAAAAATGGCTACATAAATACCATGACATTTTTGAAATTCCCATGACCAGGTGGCACTGGACAACCATGAATGTCCTGTTGCTGATTTGAGTGTACCAGACACTGCCTTGATTGACAGGGTTTCATGATAATGATGTAGAACAGAGATGTCAGTAAGTTGGAGCCTGCTGATTAGTGGTCGTAGAGAAGTGTTGTGCACGTGTGTGTTAAAAAATCTGTGGTGCGGTCATGTGGATCTGCCATTGGCTTTCAAATGGGTTGTGACTGACATGGAGCAGCCAGCAGAACCTTGTATGTAGAGGCATCTTGTTATATGGAGAAGTTTCAGGGCAATGTTCAGAATCAGGTTGCTATGGTCAAGGGGGCAAGCTATGTGGGATAGAAGCCAGATTGGTGTATTCTCCTGTAGACCCTGACCCACGACACGTGACAGAACTCCCTCCAGCAGTTTGTCCTAGTTGAACTTTTTGAATTTCGTGAAGCAAATACCAAACTCCCAGTGCAGCGGCAAGAAACACCACAAAAAGTGGAAGGTGACCAAATAGCTTCACACTCCACATGGGGAGACACTTAGCTCCCAGTGGCCACAATTATCTACAAAGAGAGAATTCAGCACTGCTGCCTAATGTTCATTGGAATATAAGAGACCATGTCCTCCAGGTCACATAGATGCAGAACCAGCTTTGATGGTCTCACTACAAAGGAAGCTAAAGCTCCTGACAACAACATATATTTCAAGTGCCCAACCTCAGAGGCAGTTTCTGAAGAAGTATTTAGGCCAGCAGAGCTCCATGATTGTGGAGTTTACACTGTCCCTTACTTTTGGAAACTGGTCTACCACCTTCAAAGTTCTAAACTCCTGAGCAATTTTCATTCCAGATATATATTCACAGATTTTATAACTCTTCTCCTCAAATTGTGTCTTACTTGGAGCGAAGGAAATGTCAAGGAATTGTTCTGGATGAGAGTGGAAGGATTTTTGTGTAGCACATGTTTGCATACACATTGGATTCATTTTCCAATTTTCCAATTGAAATACTGAATCCCTGACACTACCCCATACCCTACTAGACTCTGTGTACTAATCCTAATATGATGGAGAAAAATAATCCCCAAAAAATTGAAATACAAGCATTTCAAAAGAGGCCTGGTGTATATTTGGACTTGCCTTATGCACTGTATAGGGTAGGAGTTATAAATCTAGTCAATTTTTTGTTGAAATAGTTCTCCAGTTGTTTTTAAAGTTAACCAATATGTGAATTCCTGTCTCCCTTTCGCTGTAGCCTATTCAGCATATGTATTTTTATAAGCACATATACAATCCTACCTGGTACCACACGTACACTATTTTGTGGTTGCTGACTTGGCAGATACAAATTGTGAGAAGAGATCACTCCTCCTAAATGCTGATGGAACTGAAAATTCAACCTATGGGTGAGTTTCCTAGCTGAACAACATTATATATAAATCCATGTTCAGTAAAATGAATATTTTTGATCTGTGAATGATATATATTTCATGGTGAATTTCAATTGGCATATAGTGCTAATTTTTAATATCTGTATATATATATATATATATATATATATATATATATATATATATATATATATACTATCCAGATTTTTCAAAATATGAAATATATCTGTCTTATTATACATTTCCTAAATTCATTAATTCATTCATATTCATGTATGTGGATTTATAATTATCTTTTCACAAGATCATTCTCAGAAATATTCATCCACCTGAAATACATATTTGTTTCCTACTACTGAAAACTAACTTCAGTGAATGGTGTATACAAATCCTAATATTTCTTCAGTAACTGACCAAGTTTAACATCAATGCAAGTAGACTCCTATGGAACATGATGTGTATTTTGATGTTAATTTTTTTTCAACACTGGTGCATTACAATTTCTTTAGTTTATGCACATCATTGGATATAGATTTCATCCACAAGTTTGCAAATTTATAGGCATTTGTTTCACTTTCAATCACTTTCTACTTCAGAACACATATATTTCTTCATGTTTCTTGACTGGTCTTTTCATGAGACTTCTTTCCAAACACATTATTTTTGATATCCATAAGTACTTTTGAAGCAAATCTCACACACCCTACATGATGAACCATAACCCTAATATTACAATTAGATGTATAACTGGTTAGAATGAATGATTGTATATCAATATATGATTTCTTATATATTTTCAGATATCAATTCAATCCATTATTTAATGTGGAACCAGTTATATTATTTATACACAATATTGTCTATTCATGCATTATCTCTATATTCATAGACACAGGGTACACCTCTTTATACCCCCAATACTAATTTACATGTCTTCAAAATATTCCTCCTTGAAATGGTGGAAGAAATACTCATGTCACCTGACCTATGTATACATTTTATCACAGTAATATTCTGGACACAAAAAGCAAAGGTCACACTTATGATTGTACCAATGTAAAGGTTGGTCAAGCGTTGGAGTAAGAGACCACCAAGAGACTGTCACATGCAACAGCAAAGTGTTTATTGGGGGTCCAGCATGCTGTGGCTCAGAGCTCACTTGAATTTAGCAGAGAGCCCTGAGAACAGCTTAAGCAGAGCTTATATACTTTCCTTAGAGAGGGCAGGGAGTGAAATTTATTGATGGGTCATGGCAAGTGGGCGGTTTGTTTGCAAATGTGTGAGGGAGTACATTCTGCAGTTTGGCAATTGGGGACAGTACATTTGGGGAACAAGATAAGCAAACAGTTCTCAAGATTTCAACAGTGTTTTGTTAAGCATACAGAAAAACAGAAATTGACAAGTACCTATTTTATTATCCTTTCATTCCCCACTTCTTGTTCTGGTTACTTTTAATCATAAAAGTGATCATTGGGGGGTGTCACAATTCATGTCTGCTAGTCGGAAACATTGTTGTCTGATTACCATAAGTTTAACTTGTCCAATTTGAGCTTGGAGAAAAGAAACTACACGGTTGAGCATACAGGGCCCTACAGTTAGCAATAATATGAAGATTATTAAAGGACCGGCCAAGGCTGATAAAAGTGTAGTTACCCATGGGGACTGTGTGTACCAAGACTCAAACCACCCTTTTTGGGCCTCTGTCTCTCGTTGACACTCTTCAAGGCGTTTTTTTTTAATTTACTCATAGATTCTTTTACAACTCCAGTATCGTCAGCATAAAAACAATATTCTTCCCTCAATGCAGCACAAAGGCCCCTTCTCTCATGAAGAGAAGGTCCAAATGTCGCCTGTTCTGTAAAACTACTTCAGAGAGCGAGGTTAAAGATTCCTATAAAGCTGTGATGGAGGTTTTTAATATCTTTAAGTTTTGGTCTATTGGTACTTGTCATTGGGTTATTTGTTGTGTCCCATGGACTAGGGCAGTGGTTCCTGTGCCCACCCCTGCAGCAACTCCTATTCCGAATAGGATGGCTAAAGTGAGGAATACAGCTTCCCAGCGGAACCGAGTTTTTTGCCCCCCTATTTGATTTTTAAATGAACCTGTTTAATGATAGAGCACTCTGGGAATCATCTGCACCATTACATAATTAATCACATCTGTTGACCATTTTATGAACCCATTAACAATGTTTAAGTATATAGAATTACACTTTTGTAGGGACAGACAAGGCAAGGCACCTAAGATAGCACCGAAGCTAGGGAAACAATCCTATTTGGTTGCAAACGGATTTAGAGGGCATTGCTTCTGTTGTAATCAATTAATCCGCTGAACCCCAAGTTTAGGTAGTTTCAGAATTTTGTACCCAACATGTAGGTAAAGTGGCTCAGAAGTTCACAGTCTGCAGATGTTCACAAAAAGCTGTTTTTGTTTCTGTTTTATTTCCTCTGTTCTATGCAAGTTTAGTTTTTAAGGACACTTGGGAGGGGGAGAGATTTTGTCTTCTCTTTTTTTTTCTCCCTGCCAGCTATTACCATGGAGCCCAGTTGGTAACTTCTTTATCTTAGAAATGTAGCCATCTCTGTGAAGCCCCAGCTCAAGGCCAGAGGCCTTGTTCACATATTTTGTGAAAAACTAGTAAAGGGGTGTCTAGCATAGCAGAGCTGATTTTTCCAGCCCATGGTACGTAGAACAGGGCAACAAGAAAAGAGGAAGTTTATCTACATTGAACTCCTTCATTGGGACTCTTTTGCTAAAAGTCCTAAATTCAGCCATGGTGAAGACTTCTGGAGAAGGTCAGTTAAGAATTTTCTGTGGTCCTGGTACAGAGGGGGAAGACGTGAAAGGCGGGTGGTGAGAGCAGCTCCGTGGATCAGAGAATGAGGAAGAAGAGATGTAAAAGAATAATGGGAAAGGGCTTTGGGATTTTCCTAGCATCAAAAAGTTGAGCAGTAGAACAGATAGACCAGAGGGGAAGATGGGAGTGAGTATCTCAAAAAGCCTGTGAGGGACTTCAAATTCTTAGTAACCTGTTTTCAGTGTTGACAAAGCAACTTTAAAGGCCATTTTCATTACATCTTGGATAGGGATCTGAGGGCTCTCCTCTGCCTGTTTGAGCTTTGTGTTAGCTGGTAAAAGGACCTGTTGGTACCCGGTGCGGACACTGACAGGAGAAGAGAGGAGTGAGTGGGAAGAGGGGTATCTCAGTACCTGCTACCTCAGCAAGGGGGCAATTGTCTGAGAACCAGCGGTGGTTTGGGTATTTGATCTAGTAATTGGAGAGGAGAAATCAGGTTGCTGAGGTGGGATTGACAGCAGAGCATCTGGAGTAGATGGCAGAGGGTGAGGATCTATTGGAGATGTATAGTTCAGGATTTGAGTGAAGGAGGAAAAAGGCCTCCACATAGGGGAATTTCCTTCCACGTTATTGAGCACTTGCCGCAGTTAAAAAGGTCACACAGAATTTGAGGTTATAGAGACCCCCCTGGGGGCCATCGGATTTGGTTGTTAATTGGTAATATGGCCAATGCTGTGTACTGAATTTGATGAAAAGTTTGGGTTCCTCTAGGCAGCCCCTATATGCTCACATCCCTATGACTCACAGAAGAAGTCGGCTTTTTCCTCACACAGCCTTGGCTTTTGTGGCTTTGATAACTGCCGGGTAAACATAGTAATCTAGGCTAGCCAACCTGCATCTGGCTCACGTTTTCCTTCACCCACAATAGCAAAACTCACACACTCTTCCTGATAAACCATAACCCTAATATTACCATTAGATGTTTAACTCGTTGGAATGAATGTATGTATATCAATATAAGATTTCCTGTATATTTTCAGATATCAATTAAATCCATTATTTAAAATTGGAACTAGTTATATTATTTATTCACATTATGATTTATTAATGCATTATCTCTGTATTCATAGATACAGGGTAAACTTATTTGTATCCCGAATACTAATTTATAAGTCTTCAAAATATTGCTCTGAGAACTGGTGGAAGAAATACTCATGTCACCTTATCTACAAATATATTTTATCACAGTAATATTCTGGACACAAAAACCAAAGGTCAAACTTATGCTTCTACCAAAATCTAAATGGAAAGTGAGCAGGGATTACTAAAAACATCCACGTTCAGTTTGCCTAATGCTCTCTAATGTCAATCCTATTGGTAATTACATATTTGTTTCTTCCTAAGATTATATATTCTCTCAAGCATGTTGAAATTGTCTAATCCAATCACTCACTTTATACTTTGCCTGATTTCCTAATGTCTCTATTGATAACTGCTTTCCTACATATTTTCACCAGTTCATCATTGTGACTGACTCTTCACATGTGCTGACATTACAGTCATTCTCTACAAGAAACCCTATTTCTAAAGAACTTTTGGTCCAAATCCTATACTCACTCTTCTTTCAAAATATACCGATTACCTTCCTATTCCTGCCGACTCTTCCTCTTTCACTACATTCAATCATCCAAGGTAAATGGTCCTATACCATTGTATGTCGATTTATCTGAGACAACTGTGCAGAAAGTAATTCAAAGCTAAGTATCCCCATCAAGGGCCCAATGCCCTTCTGGGCTTCAAATCGTACCTAGATTTCTGTTTTCATACGTATATTTCTCCTCTATATTCTTATAAATATCGCAGGTTCCCTATACCATTATTAATCCAGCAGAATGATTCCTAATCCAAATTGAACATGTTATTAATACTAACCATACACTGTTTCCTCAATCTAACTTTACAAAAGAGCAGGGACAGAGTTGGTCTTAAAACACAGGAATGTAGGGGATCTTCCACCTGCTGAGAACCTCATAGGTCCATGCAGAAATGATCCCTGGAGAAGATGTATTCAGTTATGAAGGATCTGAGAGGGCAAAAGTCATCATCCATGGCAAACAACTTGATGTGGATTGTCTGAATGAGGCACTCTCTTCTCAATGTAGAGAAGGTGGACCAATCCAGGCCTGTGTTGAGAGCTCTTACAGGGTGCCTATGGTTGATATACCATTCTAACTTATAAAAGTGTCACAGGAAATAGGGGCAGCCTCCATCGCATGGGACTCTTGGAAGCAACTGTTAGGACATATGGTTACCAAAGCAGTGATCTCATTCAGTTCCTGAAAGAAGTGACCTCACCTCATTTTCTTGTTGATTTAACTCTCTGAACATGGGATCCAGGAAGCCAGGCATCCAGAGCCAGTCCCAGTCCCAGTTTCAGTGTGCTCACTTGATTGGAATTAACAAGGATAGGGTCAGTCATTCTTGGTACCTTCTAATGTGAGGATCGGCAAATGCCATGAAAGCTCTGAAGAGGGGCCTGTCCTGAAAAAGATGGTAGTGGCTCAGCACTGGCTACTGACAACTTCGGAGACTTGCCCAAAAAACCAGATCTGAGACAGGACAGGACATTTCAGGGAAAGTCTGTCAGTCAGAGGACACTCCAGTTAGTCACAGACCTACTTGCTGGAAGGAGGTGCCTTTGTGGGTGTGGGTGTGTGTTTGTGGTTATGTCTCATGGTCTGAGAATAGGTAGGAAAGGCGGTTTGTTTGGTTTGGACTAGACTGCTTCTAGAATGTCATTTGACAAGGGGAGTGTTTCTATATCTGTGTATAACACTGTGTCTGTGGATGCAGACATTAAAAAAGAGAATGCATCAATGATTGTTTCCTGTCTAGTAGACAGCTTTCCAGCGTTCATCCTGCCCAATTTATGAATAGAGTGTGGCTAGCCTTATTGATGTGCATCACCTGCTACCTTCCTAAGTTCCTGTTTTCTTCCTGAATTCTGGCCACTGTGCTTTAGGCCTTTTGCTTACCTAATGTTCTGTTGCCCTGAATGTCAGGAAGGTCTTTGCCTCAGGCCACCCTTTTTTGAATCCTGAAGAAAACAGTTTTCAAATGGAAATGAATAGGCATCACCTGTGTTTCTTTGATTAAATGCTTTGGAAAAGCATGTGTCTCAATCAGCCTCTTCACCCTGTGTGAGGCTGTGGCTTAGATTCTCAGCACCTAATTTATCTAAAGAAAGATCCCATATGTGCATCCAAAACCACAATGGCAAAAAGATCAGTCATTGTGCATGAAGTCTCTTGCCTTCCTCTGTTAGGTTCCTGACCTCTATCAAGTGAGAATAGGGATCCTTTGGGTCAAATGAGTTCTTCAAAGCCATGCAGAAGTTCTTGGGTTTTCTCATTACTCCAAATCACATAAAGAATTTATACCTGACAGTCAGTAGGCCTCAAATTGGACAAGCAGAGCAGTATTAATGGCAGGCCTATTTGATCACTCCTGGTTCACCGGAAGTGTGTCCAGGCCACTCTGACTTTAGGCAAATGAGTGGCAAGGGAGCATATTTTTGACACTGTCTTGAGCTGTGTCCCTCATGGAAACCACCAACCGGAGTTTATGATGAGTGCCTATATGGAAGAAGATGAGGGCCATGTGGGAGTGTTTTGGTTTTAATTTTGGTTATTTGTGTGACAGTTGGAAGAGATGACTGGGTCCACCTTGGCTTGAACTCTGGTGTGATTCCCCTTAGATACTGAGTTCAGGAAATGACATCAGAGAAATATTGCCATGAACTGTTTTGGGATTTTAGGAGGCCACGGATAAGAGTTGCCCTTGGAAACTGATCTAGGGCCAGGTTTGCTTTCCACAGAGCACTAGGAATTTCAGCTAGGATATCACATGATTTTATTCTGAAAAACTTGACAGCCAGAGTTGAGAGGCAAAACACACATGGACCTCACATTGTAAACCTCAATAGGCATGGCTTCATGTGACATTTTGGCCACTCTTTGGGAAGTCTTGCCTGTGATAATTCTCCACAGCTTTCTATGAAATGAGCTTCCTCACCATTTAATGTTTCCTGATAAATACCATGAAATTTTTGAAATTCCCATGAACAGGTGGCACTGGAGAATCTTTGGATGTCCTGTTTCTGATCATGAGTGTACCACACAGTGCCTTGATTGACTGGGTTCCATGAAAATGGTGTAGAACAGAGATGCCAGTAACTTGGTGCCTTCTGAGTAGTGGGCCTAGAGGAGTGGTGGGCAGGAGTGTGATAAAACATCTGCGGTGGGGCCATGTGGATCTGCCATTGTCTTCAAAATGGCTTGTGACTGACATGGTGCAGCCAACAGACCCTTATAAGTAAAGGCATTTTGTTATATGGAGAGGTTTCAGGGCAATGTTCAGAATCAGGTTGCTATAGTCAAGGGGGCAAGCTATATAGGATAGAAGCTTAGTTGGTGCATTCTCTTGCTGACCCTGTTTCACCACACGTGACAGAACTCCCTCCAGCCCTGTGTCCCAGTTGAATTCCTTGTATTTCGTGAAGCAAATACCAAACTCCCAGTGCAGCTGCAAGAAACACCAGGAAAAATGGAGGATGACCAAATGACTTCACGGTCCACAGGGGGCGAGACACTTAGTCCCCAATGGCCACAGTTGACCTAAAAAGATAGAATTCAGCACTGCTGAGTCATGGTCATTGGAAAATAAGAAACCACTTCCTCCAGGTCACATAGATGCAGACCCAGCTTTGATGGTCTCACTACAAAGGAAGCTAAAGCTCCTGACAACAACATATATTTCATGTGTCCAAACTCAGAGGCTGTTTCTCAATAAGTCTTTATTCCACCAGAGCTCCATGTTTGTGGCATGTTTACCCTGTCCCTTACTTTTGGAATCTCCTCTACCACCTCCAAGTTTGTAAACTCCTGAGCATGTTCCATTCCAGATATATAATCACGGATTTTCAAACTCTTCTCTTCTAATTGTGTCATACTTGGGGTAATGGTTATGTCAAGGCTTTGTTCTGGATGAGTGTGGGAGGATTTTTTGTAGCACATATTTGCCTACTCATTGAATTCTTTTTCTAATTTTCCTTTGGAAGTACTTTATCCCTGACACTACCCCAAACCCTACTAGACTCTGACTACTAATCCTAATATGATGGAGAAAAATAACCCAAACAGATTGGAAATGCAAGCAGTTCAGAAGAGGCATGGTGTACAGTTGGAATTGCCTTTTGCATGATAAAGTGTAGCTGTTGTAAAACTTGTCAATTTTTTGTTGAAATAGTTCTCCATGTGTTTTTAATTTAACAAATAAAAAAAATCCTGTCTCCCTTTCTCTGTAGCCTATTCAGCACATGTAATTTCATATGCACATATAGATTCCTACCTGGTATCACATGTACATTCTATTGAGATGGCTGATTTGGCAGATACAAATTGTTAGCAGAGATCACTCCTACTAAACGCTGTTGGAACTGAAAATTCAAACTATTCGTGAATTTCCTAGTTGAACAACATTATACATAAATCATGTTGAGTAAAATAAATATATTTGGACCTGTGGATGATATATATTTCACAACAAATTTCGATTGTCATATATATTGCTACTTTTTAATGTCTGTGTGTTATATGTATATCCAAATATATGTGGATGATATATATTTCACAACAAATTTTGATTGTCATATGTATTGCTACTTTTTAATGTCTCTGTGTTATATGTATATATATATATACATATATACACACACACACACACTCCAGATTTTTCAAAATATGAAATATATGTGTCTTACTGTACACTCTATCAATTCATTGATGCTCATGTATGTGGATTTATAATCAATATTTCACAAGATTATTCTCAAAAATATTCATCAACCCGAAATACATATTGTTTCCTAGTACTGACAACTAACTTCAGTGAATGGTGCATACAAATCCTAATATTTCTACAGTAACTCATCCTGTTTAACATCAATGCAAGTAGATTCCTATGGGATATGATGTGACTTTTGACATTCATTTTTATTTAACACTGGTACTTTACAATTTCTTCAGTTTATGCACATCATAGGATATATATTTCATCCACAAGTTCGCAAATTATAGGCATTTGTTTCACTTTCAATCACTTCCTGTTTTAGAACACATGTATTCCTCCAGGTTTCTTGACGGGTCTTTCAGTGAGACTTCTTTCCAAACACTTTATTTTCGATTTCCATAATCACTTTTGAAGCAAAACTCACACACCCTTCATGATAATCCATAACCCTAATGTTAACATTAGATGTACAACTGGTTGAAATGAATGAATGTATATCAATATAAGATTTCGTATATATTTTCAGATATTAATTCAATCCATTATTTAAAGTGGAATCAGTTATATTATTTATTCACAGTATCGTCTATTCATGCATTATCTCTATATTCATAGACACAGGATACACCTCATTGAACTCCAGTACTAATTAATACATCTTCAACATATTGCTCCCAGAAATGGTGGAAGAAATACCCATGTCACCTGATCTACATATACATTTTATCACAGTAATATTCAGGACACAAAAAACACAAACGTCACACTTATGATTGTACCAAACCTAAACGGAAATTGAACATGGATTACTAAAAACATCCATGTCCAGGTTGCCTAATGTGCTCAAATGAAAATCCTATTGGTGACTACATATTTGTTTCTTCCAAAGATTATATAATCAAACTCAACCCTTTTGAAAAAGTCTAATCCTGTCACTCACTTTATACTTTGCCTGATTTTGTAATGTCTCAATTGATATCTTCTTTCCTAGATATTTTCCCCAGTTCATCATTGTGACTGAATCTTCACATGTGGTGACACTTACATTCACCCTCTAACCGAAACCCTATTGCTAAAGAACATTTGTTCCAAATCTATTATTCCCTCCTTCCTAAACCTACCGAATATCTTCCTAATCCTAACTTCTATCACTTTTTGACTGGATGTTCTCTTCTACATTCCATCATCCCAGGTACAAGATACTATGCCATTGTATATCGATTTATCTGAGACATCTGTGCAGAAAGTAATTCAAAGCTAAGTATACCAATCAAGGGCCCAATGACCTTCTGAGCTTCAAATCTTACTTAGATTTCTGTTTTCATAATTATATTTCACCTAAATATTGTTGTAAATATTGCAGGATCCCAATACCTTTATTCATCCTGTAGAATGATTCCTAACTGAAATTGAATCTGTTATTTACCCTAAGCATACACTGTTCCCTCAATCTTACATTACAGAAGAGCAGGGACAGAGTTGGTCTTAAAATACAGGAATGTAGGGGATCTTTAACCTGCTAATAACCACAAAGGTCCTTGCAGAAATGATCCCTGGAGAAGATATAGGCAGCTATGAAGGACCTGAGAGAGCAAAAGTCATCTACCATGGAAAGCAACCTGGTCAGGATGAAGGGTTGTGTCTGAATCATCCTCTCTGATCTTAATGTAGAGAAGATGGACCAAAGCAGGCAATTATGGAGAGCTGTTCCTGGGTGCCTATGTTTGATTTATCATTCTAACTTGTGAAAGTGTCACAGAGAGTAGGGGAAGCCTCCATCTCATGGGACCCTTGGAAGCAACTGTTAGGACAAACTGGTTGCCAAGGCAGTGACCTCATTCAGTTCAGGAAGGAAGTGACCTCACCTCACTTCCTTGGTGATGGAATTCTCTGAACTTGGGATTCGGGAAGCCAGGCACCCAAAAGCAGTCCCAATCCAAGTCCCATTGGTCTCACTTGTTTGGATTTACCGAGGACAGTGTCAGTCTTTTTTGGTACCTACTGATGTGAGGATGGCCAAATGCGAGGAAAGCTCTGAAGAGGGTCCTTTTCTGAGAAAGCAGGTAGTGGCTCAGCGCTCGCTTCTGACAATTTCAGAGAGGTGGCCAAAGAGACCAGATCTGCCATAGGACAGGCCATTTCTGGTGAACATAGCATGGTCCACCACTCAGAGTAAACTCCGGATAGTCACAGACCTACTTGGGGGAAGGAGGTGTCTTTGTGGGTGTGGGTGTGGGTTTGTGGTTTTGTCTCATATTCTGAGAATAGGTAGGAAAGGCGGTTTACTTGGTTTGGAGTGAACAGCTTTTACTAAGTCATTTGACAAGGCGAGTGTTTCTATGTCTGTGTAACCCACTGTGTCCGTGGTTGTAGATATTAGAAAAGAGGATGCATCATTGGATGTGTCCTGTCTAGTAGAAAGCTTCCCAGCATTCATCCTGCCCAATTTATGAATGTACTGCAGCTTGCCTTATCGATGGGCAACACCTGCTATCTTCCTAAGTTCCAGTTTTCTTTCTGAATTCTGGCCACTCTGTAGAATAGGCTCATGGTTTTGTGTCCAAGGTATGTACCACCTCCAATCTCTGTGACATGGCCATGTACTGAACAGCTGAAAGGAATGGCTACCATGTCAGAAAACTCAGATATCAGTGTGACCATGAAAGTCTCAGTGGAGAAACCCTGCTTTGGGCCTTTAGATTACCTATTGTTCAGCTGCCCTGAAAGTTGAGAGAAACAAAAACCATGAGTACTGAATAAATGTTGCAGCAGTTGGAACATGTCGCTGTATTGAGGTTCCCTCACCAGACTTTAGTTTCCCCAGTTATCTGGACTGTCAACGTAACCTTTTAATTTTAGTGTTACAGTTGTCCTTCCCCATTAGATACAGTGTAATAATTTCATGTCATCTGATCTTGCAAAATCCTTTTACTAGTATGACCTTTGTGTCTAATAGAGAAATCTTCACTTCTGTTACTCAGGGCTGGATAATCGTACTAGCAGACACGAAGACTACCTGTTTAGGTTAGGAATATAAGTAGGTCTTAACCTAAAAAATCTGCCTCTGGCAGCTCCTCTTGATAGTCTCTTTTTATAGTTATCAGGCATTCCTGTCTGAGAATCCTTCTTTTAGTTTCCAGTCTTACTTATTTTGGGAGGCTAACATAAATTGTATACCTTAAAATTTTATTATTATTATGATGATGATGATGATGATGATGATTATTATTATTAATTAAAATGCCCAGGAATGGCTGTATTTTCGTTTTAACTGTCTTTGCTAACTGTTTAATATGAAACAGTCAAACTGACTTCTGTTTCTATCTATTTTTCACAGTCAGCTGAGCTTTTATGCGAGTCAATTCTGGGGAAACTTGAGAGCAGCTTCTCAGTTCTGATAGTGCCATTTTCGCTAGGTGGGTCCAGGTCTTGCTTGACCATGTGGTTTCCCTCAGAAGCATAAGAATGTCTCCCTTCTCTGATAACTCTCCTCTTCATGGCAAATGCACTCATTGGCTTTATGTTCTCCAGTGGTCTCATTATTTTTCCTGATCTTGAGGTTATTTGGCCCAGAGTTGCAAAGCTCTTTAGAGAAGTCCCCTGTTCCCTGGATTCAGACTGACTCAGAGGGCAAGAGCCAAATATTGGTTTTCTTGGCCCTTTTCATTTAACTTTAATTAAATCCTAATCTGAAACATCCAGCAAATAAATTTTAACAGCCTTATATTACAAGTACTGGGATTTAATGTCTATAACTTTATAATTATTTATCTTTTAATTAATTGGGATCTGTATTATTCTGTCTTATAGGTGATGACTTATTATCTTAAATTAACCCATGTTGTGTTCTTAAAGCAACACTTCTGTAAAACACTAACAGGGAATCTTTAGATGACTTATAAGGAAATTACAAAATAAAAATTTTTAACAAGAGTAAAAATACTTAGTTCGTGTAACAGCTACCCTAAATTTTTTGGCTGAGTTATACACTATATCCCCTGTTTAAATCCTAGTAATCTTGACACAAATCAAAAACCAAAGAAACTTTTGAACATAACTTTAAATGAAATAAAATCTGACCTACTGCTTTCATAGTCATTCTCACATGTTGTAAGATGGGACACACAGCCTTATTTCAGTTAAGGCAGGGCTCTATATGAATCTTTAGTGTTTTAGATCTAAAGGTGATCTTTGTTTTTTAAATATCATTTTACAAAGTTTACATAAATTGTGTCAGGTCACATGAACATTTGCTAACACCGTATGATATCAGATTTAAAACATGAATTAAAGAAAGGCTGAAAGTTTTTAACCTTTACATAGATTAGGCTCTCAATAACTTAAAAATACATTTAAATGGTTCCCCAATGTAAAAAGTAACATAAAACTTTACATATCTTATTGATAACAGGTAAATAAATCCCCAATATATTTTTTTACCATATAAATTTAGAACAACAGATTGATATAATGCTCTTTTCAAGTTTCTACCTTACAGACTTGTATACCTGGAAGATATGAGCACATTGACAGCAACACAATTACATTGATGTTTCTACATTAACCAAGTTTAGCTTTTAAAGAAATGGCAGTACAGTTCTCTAAAATAACAGTTCTTATTTATTCAGTTGTTTAATTTTTATGGTTGTTTGCTCTAGAAAAAAATAAAACTTAATAACACAGTTTTATGGGTAAACTTATGTTTTCAGAAATTTTTGTCTCTTTAACACATGACTGAATTTTACAATCTTATACACACTTTAGTACAAACTTATACAGACCTTAGTAAATCAATCAGATATCAAACAAAACTACTCATGAATGAGTAATCACATATGAAATTTACTTTACTTATTTATTAAAATATTAGACAATTGTATTGAAAATTGTAAACCATTTTTTTGTTGTTGAAGGAAAAGTCCTTGAACAAAGGCATATTAGACCTTTTGTAGACATTAATATTTTATTAGATTTTTGAACACCTAGGAAACCTTGTGAGCTTAAATTTAAAGAGCAATTCCCTACAGAACAGAACAGAGGACAGAACCATTCTCATTACTGTCCCAGAGAGGGGTATATGTTAGCCTACCCAGGCCACCTCCCTGTCATCAGAAGTACTCTCCCTTAACTGGATAGCAGATGTTATAAAGGCGTCACTTACCTATGGAGGCCTCCTCTACCAGGAGCTTGCTAATAGTTTTAGTGCTTTGGTTCTCTGCAGTGCTCCACGGACTGAAGGCTCAATCCAAGGCCTTGGAACGTTTTAAGTTGCACACCCCCTAGAGTGGCTCTCCAGTGTGGAGCCCTAGAGGGCAGGCCAGCTTCAGAATTTCCACAGTCTGGTCTTGTGATCTGGTCGGGCAGGGTTATCTCGCTTTGGAACTCCAAAATGTAAGACCAGAATGCAAGAAAAGACCACTGACTCCAATTAAAATCAAATTAAGGCAAGCTTATTATTTCAACCGGCCAGGCTGCCTCTCCCTCCCAAAATGGCGGGAACAAGACAGCAACCCAACTTTCCTACAGCCCAGATATGTAGCCCAGAAAGATACACAAAAGGGGGGTTACAGATAAGAGAACTTTGACAAGCATCACACTAATGGTATATTACATTTTTTTTTTTTTTTTGCTGGCCCTAACATCAGAATTTATGAGGACCATTAGAGCCTCAGAGACACGTTGTCTGGCCAGGGAAAGAAAAATATTTATGAGGTATGATTAAAGTTTTAGAGAGCGCTGCTATCTGGTCAGAGATCCAGACATGGGTGAGTTCAAGGCACTGGTAGGCATTCCAAGCAGGTTCAGAATTTGCGCTAATTTATAGTAAAGCCAAAATTATCTTTTCATGGCTTTGTGGCAAGATGGCCCCCAATTTTAATGAAAGATCAGGTTGGATCTATCAACCCTGTCCCTTACTTTTGGAAACTCCCCTACCACCTCCAAGGTTGTGAACTCCTGAGGATTTTGCATTCCTGATAGGTATTCACAGATTTTCTAACTGTTCTCCTCTAATTGTGTCTTACTTGGGGCCGAAGTAATATGAAGGCATTATTCTGGATGAGAGTGGAAAAATTTTGTGTAGCACATATTTGCATACACATTGGATTCATTATCTAATTTTCCATTCGAAATACTGAATCCCTGACACTAACCAATAGCTGACTAGACTCTGACTACTAAACCATTATGATGGAGAAAAATAACCCAAACAGAATAGAAATACAAGCAGTTCAGAGGAGGAATGGTGTACAGTTGGACTGGTCTTTTGGATGATAAAGGGTTGGTGTTATTAATCCAGTAAATTTTTTGTTTAAATAGTTCTCAATGTGTTTTAAAGTAAACAAATATGTGAATTCCTGTCTCCCTTTCTCTGTAGCCTATTCAGCACATGTAATTTTATATGCACATATAGAATCCTACCTGGTATCACACATACATACTTTTGAGGTTACAGTTACTAGGAAGATACAAATTTTGAGAAGAGATCACTCCTCCAAAACGATTTTGGAACTGAAAATTCAAACTATGGGTGAGCTTCCTAGTTGAAAAACATTATACATAAATCCATGTTTACTAAAATAAATACTTTTGCATCTGTTGATGATATATATTTAATGATGAATTTCGATAGGCATAAATATTGCTACATTTTAATGTCTGTGTATATATATATACACACTCTCCAGATTTTTCAAAATATGAAATATATGTGTCTTACATTAACTCCCTGAATTCATTCATGTTCATGTATGTGGATTTATAATCAACTTTTTACAAGATTATTCTCAGAAATTTTCATCCACCTGAAATACATATTTGTTTTCTAGTACTGAAAACTAACTTCAGTTAATGTTGCATACAAATCCTAATATTTCTACAGTAACTGACCCATTTAAACATCATTGCCTGTAGATTTGTATGGGACATAATGTGTATTTTGACGTTCATTTTTTTACAACACTGGTACATTATTATTTCTTCAGTTTATGCACATCATAGGATATATATTTCATCCACAAGTTCACAAATTTATAGGCATTTGTTTCACTTTCAATCACTTACTGCTTCAAAACACATGTATTCCTCCAGGTTTCTTAACTGGTCTTTTCATGAGACTTCTTTCCAAACACATTATATTTGATTTCCATAATCAATTTTGAAACAAAGCCCACACACTCTTCATGATAAACCATAAACCTAATATTAAAATTAGATGTATAACCGGTTGGAATGAATGATTGTTTATCAATATAAGATTTCCTATATATTTTCAGATATTAATTCAATCTATTAATTAAAGTGGAATCAGTTATATTATTTATTCACAATATCGTCTATTCATGCATTATCTCTATATTCATAGACACAGGATACACCTCATTGAACTCCAGTACTAATTAATACATCTTCAACATATTGCTACCAGAAATGGTGGAAGAAATACCCATGTCACCTGATCTACATATACATTTTATCACAGTAATATTCAGGACACAAAAAACACAAACGTCACACTTATGATTGTACCAAACCTAAACGGAAATTGAACATGGATTACTAAAAACATCCATGTCCAGGTTGCCTAATGTGCTCAAATGAAAATCCTATTGGTGATTACATATTTGTTTTTTCCTAAGATTATATATTCAAACTCAAGCCTGTTGAAAATGTCTAATCCTATTACTCACTTTATACTTTGTCTCATTTCGTAATGTCTCTATTGATATCTGTTTTCCTACATATTTTCCCCAGCTCATTATTGTAACTCATTCTTTACATGTGCTTACATTGACATTCACTTTCTAACCAAAACCCTATTGCTAAAAATATTTTGGTCCGAATCCTATACTCACGCTTTTTTCTAAACCTACTGACTATCTTCTTAATCCTACCTACTATCCCTTTTTGACTGGATGTTCTCTTCGACATTCAATCATCAAAGAAAAAAGGTCCTATGCCATTTTATATCGATTCAGCTGAGGCATGTGTGCAGAACATAATGCAAAACTAAGTCTCCCAATCAAGGGCCCAATGCCCTTCTGAGCTTCAAATCTTACCAGGATTCCTGTTTTCATACTTATATTTCACCTATATATTCTTGTAAATATCGCAGGTTTCCAATACCATTAATCATCCTGCAGAATTATTCCTAACACAAATCGAACATGTTTTTAACCCTAACCATACACTGTTCCCTCAATCTAACATTGCAGAAGAGCAGGGAAAGTGTTGGTCTTACAATACAGGAATGTAGGGGATCTTCCACCTGCTGAGAACCTCAAAGATACATGCAGAAATAATACCTGGAGAAGATGTATGCAGCTATGAAGGACTTTTGAAAGTGAAAGTCATCTTCCATAGCAAACAACCTGGTCAGGATACAGGTTTGTGTCTGAATCAGCCTCTCTCTTTTTAATGTAGAGAAGATGGACCAAACCAGGCCTTTGTGGAGAGCTCTTCCCAGGTGCCTATGGTTTATATACCATTCTAACTTGTGAAAGTGTCACATGAAGTAGGGGCAGCCTCCATCTAAAGGGACCATAAGAAGAAACTGTTAGCACAAAGTGGTTGCCAAGTCAGTGACCTCATTCATTTCAGGAGGAAGTGACCTCACCTCACTTCCTTGTTTTTGGAAGTCTCTGAACTTGGAATCCAGGAAGGCAGGCACCCAGAGCCAGTCCCAGTCCCACTCCCAGTGGTCTCACTTGTTTGGACTTACCAAGGTGAGAATCGGTCTTTCTTGGTGCCTACTAATGTGAAGATGACAAAATGCCAGAAGAGCTCAGAAGAGGGGCCTTTCCTGAGAAAGCCGGTAATGGCTCACTGCTGGCTCCTGTCAGCTTCACACAGTTGGCCAAGGATACTAGATCTGAGACAAGATAGTCCAATTCCATGAAACATAGAATGGCCCACCAGTCAGAGAACACTCTGTATAGTCACAGACCTCCTTGGGGGAAGGAGGTGCCTTTCTGGGTGTGGGTGTGTGTTTGTGGTTTTGTCTCATGTTCTGAGAATAGGTAGGAAAGGCAGTTTGTTTGGTTTGGTGTGAACTGTTTCTGGTAAGTCATTTGACAAGGCGATTGTTTCTATTTCTGTGTATCCCACTGTGTCTGTGGTTGTAGAAATTAGAAAAGAGAATGCATCAATGGATTTTTCCTGTCTAGGAGAAAGCTTCCCAGGATTCATCTTGCCCCAGATATGTACAACCTCCAAGATCTTTGACAAGGCCATGTACTGGACAGCTGAATGGAATGGGAGCATCTCAGAAAACTCAGATATCAGTGTTACCAGGAAAGTCTCAGTGGAGAAACCCTGCAATGGGCCTTTTGCTTGCCTATTGTTATGTTGGCCTGAATGTCAGGAAGGTCTTTGCCTCAGGCCACCCGTTTGTGAAGCCTGAAGAAAACAGTTTTCAAATGGAAATGAGTGGACATCACCTGTGATTTTTTCCTTAATTGCTTTGGAAAGGGATGTGTCTGAATCAGCATTTTGGCCCTGTGTAAGGCTGTGGCTTAGATTCTCAGCACGTGATGGATCTAAAGAAAGATCCCTTGTGTGCATCCAAAACCAACATCTCCAAAAGAGCACTCATTGTGGATGAAGTCTAACCAACTCCACTAACCAACTCACAGTTATAGTAAATAACTTTTGAAGTTGAAGGGACCCCAGTAAACTTTGAAGTAGATACAGGGGCATTATACTCAGCCTTTAAGGCCCCATTGGGCCCTCTATCAAATAAAAGGTCTCTAGTTCAAGGGGCTAATGGCAGTAAATATCGGGCTTGGACAACTAAGAGGTACATGGACCTGTGGAAAGGAAAAATCCATCACTCCTTCCTAGTAATCCCAGAGTTCCCGGCCCCATTGATGGGTGGAGATCTGCTCACCAAACTCTGGGCCATAATGACTTTTAACCCTGAAGGCCCCCAAGTGGAATTTCTAATTCCTTCAGTAAAAACTCCTATAGTCATGGCTTTAACAATGTCAGTAGAAAATGTACATCAACTCACTCACCTTGGTTCAAAGAAATTGCAGGCATTCCTGAAAGATCAAGAACAGAGTTTTCTACTAACCGACTCACAGCGAAAGGAAATAACTGAATGGGTATCAAAAGTGTCTCAGGTCCATCAATTGGTTAATGCTTACCCTTTTAAGCTTCCTGCAGGAAAACACCTTCGAAGAACCAGACCAGAAAAATTTTCAGAAGTGAACTTTACTGAAATTAAGCCAGCAAAGTATGGACTTAAATATCTCCTGTCTTTGTAGATACATTTTCAGGATGGATTGAAACCTTCCCCCCCCCCCCCAAAAAAAAAAAAAAAACAATGGCTCAAATCGTGGTCAAGATGATACTGAAGGATATTTTTCCAAGATACGGCCTGCCTAAGGTAATAGGGTCTGACAATGCACTGGTGCTCATGGCCCAGGTAAGTCATGGGTTAACCTGTACCCTGGTGATTAATTGGTAGTTACATTAGGCTTATAGATCCCAGAGCTCAGGACAGGTAGAAAAAATAAATAGAACCATTAAAGAGACCTTAATGAAATTAAGCTTAGAAACCAGCTAAAAGATTGGACTATACTCCTGCCTTATGCACTGTATCATCTAAAAAATACTCCCTCTGTTTCTTTGTGTAACCTCTCCCCCTGTGAAATTCTCTATGTTGCCCCTCCTCCAGTAAGGGACCTAACCCCAACTCTAAGACCTAAGGATCCCTTCCACACCCCCTTGCTTGACACACTTAAAGCTCTTGAAAGAACTCAGCGATACCTGTTAAAACAGCTGGCCACGGCCTACCAACCTGGGGACAAGGAGACTCCACATCGATATCAAGTAAGAGACTTCATCTACATAAGATGACATCAGGTGTCATCCCTGGAACCCCGCTGGAAAGGAAATACCACGTGCTACTTATAACACCTACAGCAGTAAATGTAGACGGAATCCTTTCCTGTATCCATGCCTTCCATCTCAAGCCTGCGCCCTGTCCAGACTCTGGCTGGAAACTGGAAATGACTGGTAACCCTTTCAAATTGTGTATTTGGCATGTGTATAAGGCTATAGACTCTCCCCTTGGCCACCACTAGTCCTAACCCTCATCAGCGAATTCAGCAGCAATGGCTGATCACAAATCCTCATAGACCAGAAGAATGGTCTATCTCGCTTACAGCCCACATAGGGACCTGTTGGTCATCTCAACATTTGTCAGCTGCCTATAGGTTTTTCCTATTGGGATATCCCTGATAAAGCAGATCCCACTAAAATTTCATTAAATCCCTTTCGTATCATAGATAATGAAAACAAATATTATGGATGTAGGGACACTTGAGCCAGATGCAGGTTGGCTAGCCTAGATTACTATGTTTGCCTGGAAGACTATCAAAGCCACAAACAGCCACGGCTGTGTGGGGGGAAAGCCGACTTCTTCTGTAAGTCATGGGGATGTTAGCATACAGGGACTGCCTGGTGGAACCCAAACTGCTCATCAAATTCAATACACAGAATTGGCCATATTACCAATTAGACAACCAAACCTGTGACCCCCAGAGGGGTCTCCAGATCCTCACATTCTGCATGACCTTTTTAACTTCTGCAAGTGCTCAAAAGGGTTAAAGGAGATTCCCCTATGTGGAGGTTGTTTCCCTCCTTTGCTCACATCCTGAACTATACTTCTCCAATAGTTCCTCAAACTCAGCCTTCTGCTCCAGACTCTCTGCTGGCACTCCCACCTCAGCAACCTGATTTCTCCCCTCCAATTACTAGATCAAAAATCAAAACCTCTGCCGGTTCTCAGACAATTGCCCCCTTGCTGAGGTATCCGGTACTGAGGTACCCCTCCACACACTCACTCCTCTCTTCTCCTGTCAGTGCCCGCACTGCGTCCCATAAGGTCCTCTTACCAGCTAGCCCAAAGCTCAAACCAGCTGAGGAGATCCCTCAGACCCCTATCCAGGATGTAATTAAAATGGCCTTTAAAGTTGCTTTGTCATCACTGTAAACAGGTGCCTAAGAATTTAAAATACCTCACATGCTTTTTGGGATACTCACTCCTGTCGTCCCCTCTGCTCTACCTGTTCTACTGCTCAAGTTTTTGTTGCTAGGAAAATCCCAAACCCCTTTTCCAATATTCTTTTACATTTCTACTTCCTCATTCTCAGATCCATGAAACTGCTCTCAGCCTTGCCTTCCACGTCTTCCCCCTCTCTACCAGGCCCACAGAAAAGTCTTAAATGGCCTTCTCCAGAAGTCTTCACCATGGCTGACTTTAGGACTTTCAGCAAAAGAGTTCCTTTAAAAGAGTTCACTGTAGATAAACTTCTTCTTTTCGTGTTGCCCTGGTCTACTTGGCAACTGGCGAAAAAAAATCAGCACTCCTGAGCTAGACACACCCATACTAGTTTTTCACAAAATATGTGAACAAGGCCTCTGGCCTTGAGTGGGGGCTTCACAGAGATGGCTACATTTCTAAGATAAAGAAGTTACCAACTAGGCTCCATGGTAACAGCTGGCAGGGCGAAAAAAAAAGAGAAAAAAATCTCTCCCCCTTTCAGGTGTCCTTGAAAAGTTAACTTGCCCAGAACAGAGGATAAAATAAAAGATAGAAAAACAGCTTTTTGTGAACTTCTGCCGACTTTGAACTTCTGAGCCCCTTCCCTTACATGTTGGGTACAAATTATGAAACTACCTAAACTTGGGGTTCAGGGGATTAATTGATTACAACAGAAGCAATGCCCTCTAAATCCGTTTGCAACCAAATAGGACTTTTTCCCTGTCTTCAGTGCTATCTTAGGTGCTTTGCCTCGTCCGTCCCTATAACAGAAAGATTCTATATACTTAAACATTGTTTATGTTTTCATGAAATAGTCAACAGATGTGATTAATTATGTAATGGTGCAGATGTTTCCCAGAGTGCTCTATGATGACGCATGTCCATTTAAAGATCAAATAGGAGGGCATGCAACTCAGTTCCGCTGGGAACCTGTATCTCTCACTTTAGCCATCCTATTAGGAATAGGAGTTGCTGCATGAGTGGGCACAGGAATCAATGCCCTAGTCCAAAGGACACAACCAATGCCCTAATTAGAAGCAGCAATAGACCAAAACTTAAAGATAATAAAACCTCCATCACAGCTTTACAGGAATGTTTAACCTCTGTCTATGAATCTGTTTTACAGAACAGGAGAGCGATAAAACCTCCTCTTCATGAGAGAAGGGGGAATTTGTAGTGCATTGAGGGAAGAATGTTGTTTTTGTGCCGGCCACACTGGAGTTGAAAAGAATCTATGAGTAAATAAAGAAAACGCATTGAAGAGCGTCAACGAGAAAGAGAGGCCCAAAAAGGGTGGTTTGAGTCTTGGTTCACACAGTCCGTCTGGTTAACTATGCTTTCATCAGCCCTGGCTGGTCCATTAATAATCCTCATATTATTGCGAACTGTAGGACCCTGTTGGCTAAACCATGGAGTTTCCTTTCTCCAAGCTCAAATTGGACAAGTTAAACTTATGGTAATCAGACAACAATATACCACACTAGAAGACATAAAATGAAACACCCATCAGTGATGACTTTTATGATTAAAAGTAACCAGAAGAAGAAGTGGGGAATGAAAGGTTAATGAGATAGGTACTTGTCACTTCCTGTTTTTCTGTACACTTAACAAAACACTGTTGAAATCTTGAGAACTGTTTGCTAATCTTGTTCCCAGAATGTGCTGTCCCCAACTGCCAAACTGCAGAATGTGCTCAGTCACACAGTTGAAAGCAAACGGCCTACTCGCCCTGACCCATCAATAAACTTCCATCCCTGCCTTCTCCAAGAAAAGTACATAAGCTCTGCTTAAGCTGTTCTCAGGGCTCTCTGCTCTATTCAACTGAGCTCTGAGCCCCAGCATGCTGGACCCACAATGAACCCTTTGTAGTTGCATGAGACAGTCTCTTGGTCATCTCTTCCTCCTATACTCGCCTGACCATTACAATATTTCACCTCTACATTCTTAAAAATATCTCAGGTTCCCAACACCATTATTCATCCAGCAGAATGATTCCTAACACAAATCAAACATGTTATTAATCCTAACCATACCATCTACCCTCAATCTAACTTTACAGAAGAGCAGGCACAGAGTTGGTCTTACAATACAGGAATATAGGGGATCTTTCACCTCCTGAGAAATTCAAAGGTCTAAGCAGAAATGATCCCTGGAGAAGATGTAGGCACCTATGAAGGACCTGAGAGAGCAGAAGTCATCTTCCATGGCAAACAACCTGGTCAGGATGAAGGGTTGTGTCTGAATCAGCCTCTCTCTTCTTAATGTAGAGAAGATGGACCAAACCAAGCCTGTGTGGAGAGTTGTTTCCTGGTGCCTATGGTTGATATACTATTCTAACTTGTGAAACTGTCACAGGTAGTAGGAGCAGCCTGCATCTGAAGGGACCCTTGGAAGCAACTGTTAGGACAAAGTGGTTGCCAAGGCAGTGACCTCATTCAGTTCCTGAAGGAAGTGACCTCACCTCACTTCCTTGTTGATGGAACTCTCTGAACTTGGGATCCAGGAAGCCAGGCACACAGAGCCAGTCCCAGTCCCAGTCCCAGTGTTCTCACTTGTTTGGATGTACCAAGGACAGAATCAGTCTTTCTTGGTACCTACTGATGTGAGGAAGGCCAAATGCCAAGAGAGTTCTGAAGACGGGCCTTTCCTGGGAAAAAAGGTAGTTGCTCACAGCTTGCTCTTGACAACTTCACAGAGTTGGATAAGAAGAGGAGATCTGAGACAGGACATGCCATTTTGAGGGAACATAATATGGCCCACCAGTCAGAGGACACTCCAGATAGTCTCAGAATTACTTGGGGTAAGGAGGTGCCTCTGTGGGTGTGGTTGTAGGTTTGTGATTTTCCCTTGTTCTGAAAATAGGTAGGAAAAGTGTTTTGTTTGGATTTAGTGAACATTTTCTAGAAAGTCCCTTGACAAAGCGAGTGTTTCTGTGTCTGTGTATCCCACTGTGTCCATAGTTGTAGACATTAGAAAAGAGAATGCATAAATGGATGTGTCCTGTCTAGTAGAAAGCTTCACAGCATTCATTTTGCCCAATTTATGAATGGACTGCGGCTTGCCTGATCGATGGGCTACACCTGATATCTTCCTAAGTTCCTGTTTTCTTCCTGAATTCTGGAGACTCTCCAGAATAGGCTCATAGTTTTTTGTCCAAGTTATGTACCACCTCCAAGTTCTTTGACATGGCCATGTACTGGATAGCTGAAGGGAATGGCGAGCATCTCAGAAAACTCAGAAATCACTGGGACCAGGAAAGTCTCAGTGGAGAAACCCTGCTTTGGGCCTTATGCTTACCTATTGTTCTGTTGCCCTGAATTTCAGGAAGGCCTTTCCCTCAGGCCACACCTTTTTGAAGCCTGAAAAGAAGAGTTTTGCAATGGAAATAAATGGGCATTACCTGTGGCTCTTTGCTTAATTTCTTTGAAAAGAATGTGTCTTATTCAGACTCTTGAGCCTGTGTGAGGTGGTGGCTTAGAGTCTCAGCACCTGATGGATCTAAAGAAAGATTCCATGTGTACATCCAAAACCAAAATGGCCAAAGAGCAGTCCTTGTGGATGAAGTCTCTCACCTTGCTCTGTAACTTTCTTGACCTCCATCATTTGAGAATAGGGATTCTTTGGGTCAAATAAGTTCCTCAAACCCTGCAGAGGCTAGCCCATAGGTGCTTAGATTTTCTCATGACTCCAATTTACATAAAGAATCTAAAACCCACAGTCAGTAGGCCTCAAATTTGAGAAGCAGAGCAGTATTAATGGCAGGCCTTTTTGATCATTCCTGGTTCACAGGAAGGGTGTACAGGCCACCCTGACTTTAGGCAAATGAGATGCAAGGGAGATTTTTTGGACACTGTCTTGGGGTGAACACCTCATGGAAACCTCCAGCCAGAAGTTATGATGAGTGTCTAAATGGAAGAAGATGAGGTCATGTGGGATTGTTTTGGTTTGAATCGTGGTCATTTGTGTGGCGGTTGGAAGAGACGACTGGGTCCACCTTGGCTTGAACTCTGGTGTGATTACCCTAAGAGACTGCATTCTGGAACTGACGTCATCGAAGTATTTCCATGAATTGTGTTGGAATTTTAGGAGGCCACGCATGAGATTTGCCCTTGGAAACTGAGATCTAGGCCCAGGGTTGCTTTCCGCAGAGCACTGGGAATCTCAGCCAAGATATCACATGATTTTATTCTGAACGACTTGGCAGCCATAGTTGAGAGTCAAAACACACATGGACCTCACGTTGTAGACCTCAATGCACCTTGCTTCATGTGACCTTTTGGCTACTCTTTGGGAAGACTTGCCTCTGAGAGTTCTCCAAAGCTTTTATGGAAATGAGCATCCTCAACATTTAATTGTTCCTGATGAATTGAAACCCACATTGCCTCCAACTTCATGCTTGAAAAATGGCTCGATAAATACCATGAAATTTTTTTTTAAATTTTCATGAACAGGTGGCACTGGAGGACCTTTGGATATCCTGTTGATGATTATGAGTATACCAGACAGTGCCTTGATTGACTGGGTTTCAAGAAAATGGTGTAGAACAGAGATGCCAGTAAGTTGGAGTCTGCTGACTAGTGGGCTTATAGCCGTGGTGGGCAGGTGTGTGATGGAATATCTGTGGTGGGGCCATGTGGATCTGCCATTGGCTTCCAAATGGCTTGTGGCTGACATGGTGCAGCCAACAGACCCTTACAAGTAAAGGGACCTTGTTATATGGAGAGGTTTCAGGGGAATGTTCAGAATCAGGTTGCTATTTTCAAGGGGCAAGCTATGAGGGATAGAACCTTGGTTGGTGCATTCTCCTACAGACCCTGACCCACCACATATGACAGAACTCCCTTCAGCACTGTTTTTCAGTTGAACTCCTTGTATTTCGTGAAGCAAATACTAAACACCCAGTGCAGCAGCAATAAACACCACAAAATGTGGAGGATGACCCAATGACTTCACAGTCCACAAGGGGAGACACTTAGCCCCCAGTGGCCCCAGTTTACCGACTAGGATTGAATTCAGCACTGCTACAGCATGTTCATTGGAAAATATTAAACCATGTCCTCCAGGTAACATAGATGCAGACCCAGCTGTAATGGTCTCACTACAAGGAAGGTAAAGCTCCTGACAACAACATATATTTCAAGTGCTCAAACTCAGAGGCAGTTTCTCAAGAAGTCTTTATGCCAGCACAGCTCCATGTTTGTGGAGTGTTTACCCTGTCCCTTACTTTTGGAAACTACTCTACCACCTCCCAGGTTGTAAACTTTTGAGCATATTCCATTCCAGATATTTATTCCCAGATTTTCTAACTCTTGACTTTTAATGATGTATTACTTGGGACGAGGGTAATGTCAAGGCATTGTTCTGGATGAGAGTGGGAAAATTTTTGTGTAGCATATATTTGCATACACATTTGGTCCATTTTCCAATTTTCCATTCGAAATACTGAATACCGGACACTGACACCTAATCTACTAGACTCTGACTACTAATCCTAATAAGATGGAGAAAAACAACCCAAACAGAATAGAATTACAAGCATTTCAGAGGAGGCATGGTGTATAGTTGGACTTGCATTTTGCATTATATAAGGTAGGAGTTATACATATAGTCAATTTTGTGTTGAAATAGTTCCCCATGTGTTTTTCTTTCGATTATTTTATTTTATTTTATTTTATTAGTTGGTTGTTCAAAACATAACAAAGCTCTTGACATATCGTATTTTATACATTAGATTCAAGTGGGTTATGAACTCCCATTTTTACCCCAAATATGGATTGCAGAATCACATCGGTTACACATCCACATTTTACATAATGCCCTATTAGTAACTTGTATTCTGGTACCTTTCCTATCCTCTACTATCCCTGCTCCCCTCCACTCCCATCTTCTCTCTCTACCGAATCTACTGTAATTCATTTCTCTCTTTGTTTATTTTCCAATTCCCCTCACAACCTCTTATATGTAATTTTGTGTAACAATGAGGGTCTCCCTCCATTACCATGAAATTTACCTTTTCTCTACCTCCCCCCCCAACTCACGTCTCTGTTTAATGTTAATCTTTTCTTCCTGCTCTTCCTCCCTGCTCTGTTCTTAGTTGCTCTCATTATATCAAATAAGACATTTGGTATTTGTTTTCTACGATTGGCTAGCTTCACTAAGCATTATCTGCTCTAGTGCCATCCATTTCCCTGCAAATTCCATTTTTTTGTCATTTTTTAGTGCTGCATATTACTCCATGGTGTATAAATGCCACATTTTTTTAATCCATTCATCTATTGTAGGGCATCTGGGTTGGTTCCACAGTCTAGCAATTGTGAATTGTGCTGCTATGAACATCGATGTGGCAGTATCACTGTAATACGCTCTTTTAAGATTCAGGGAATAGTCCGAGAAGGGCAATAGCTTGGTCAAATGGTGGTTCCATTCCCAGCTTTCCCAGGATTCTCCATACTGCTTTCCAAATTGGCCGCACCAGTTTGCAGTCCCACCAGCAATGTACAAGAGTACCATTTTCCCCACATCCTCAACAGCACTTGTTGTTGTTTGACTTCCTAAAGGCTGTCAATCTTACTGGAGTGAGATGGTATCTTAGGGTGGTTTTGATTTCCATTTCTCTGACTGCTAGAGATGGTGAGCATTTTTTCATGTACTTATTGATTGATTGTATGTCCTCCTTTGAGAAGTGTCTTTTCAGGTCCTTGGCCCATTTGTTGATTGGGTTATTTGTTATCTTATTGTCTAATTGTTTGAGTTTTTTGTATACTCTGGATATTAGGGCTCTATCTGAAGTGTGATGAGTAAAAATTTGTTCCCATGATGTAGGCTTCCTATTTACCTCTCTTATTGTTTCTTTTGCTGAGAAAAAACTTTTTAATTTAAGTAAGTCCCATTTGTTGATTCTTGTTATTAACTCTTGTGCTATGGGTGTCCTATTAAGGAATTTGGAGCCCGACCCCACAATATGTAGACCAGAGCCAACTTTTTCTTCTAACACATGCAGAGTCTCTGATTTGATATCTAGCTCCATGATCCACTTTGAGTTAACTCTCTTGTGCATGGCGAGAGGAGGGGATTAAGTTCCATTTTGTTGCATATGGATTTTCAGTTTACCCAACACCATTTGTTGAAGATGCTATCCTTCCTCCATTGCATGCTTTTAGCTCCTTTATCAAATATAACATAGTTGTAGCTTTGTGGATTAGTCTCTTGTGTCCTGTATTTTGTACCACTGGTCTACCCGCCTGTTTTGGTACCAGTACCATGCTGTTTTTGTTACTATTGCTCTGTAATATAGTTTGAAATCTGGTATCACTATACCGCCTGATTCACACTTCCTGCTTAGAATTGCTTTTGTATTTCTGGGTCTTATATTTTTCCATATGAATTTCATGATTGCTTTCTCTATTTCTACAAGAAATGCCATTGGGATTTTGATTGGCATTGCATTAAACCTATAGATAACTTTTGGTAATATCGCCATTTTGATGATGTTAGTTCTGCCTATCCATGAACAGGGTATATTTTTCCATCTTCTAATATCTTCTTCTACTTCTTTTTTTAGGGTTATATTGATTTATTGTATAAATCTTTCACCTCTTTTGTTAGGTTGATTCCCATGTATTTAATTTTTTTGAGGATGTTTTGAATGAACTGCTTTTCCTCATTTCCGTTTCAGAAGATTTGTTGCTGATATACAGAAAGGCCTTCGATTTATGCGTGTTGATTTTAGATCCTGCTACTTTGCTGAATTCATTTATTAGTTCTAGTAGTTTTTTTTGTAGACCCTTTTGGGTCTTCTATGATTCTATAGAATCATGTCACCAGCACATAGTGATAATTTACGTTCTTCTTTTCCTATTTTTATGGCTTTGATTTCTTTCGTCTAATTTCTCTGGCCAGTGTTTTGAGAACTATATTGAATTGAAGTGTGGATAGAGGGCATCCTTGTCTTGTTCCAGATTTTAGAGTGAATGCCTTCAATTTTTCTCCATTCAGAATGATCCTAGCCTGAGGCTTAGCATAGATAGTTTTTACAATGTCGAGGTAAGTTCCTGTTATCCCTAGTTTTTCTAATGTTTTGAACATAAAGGGATGCTGTACTTTGTCAACTGCTCTTTCTGCATCTATCAAGATGATCATATGGTTCTTATCTTTAAGTCAATTGATGTGGTGAATAATATTTATTGATTTCCATATATTAAAACATCCTTGCATCCCAGGGATGAATCCTACTTGATCGTGGTGCACAATTATTTTTTATGTGCCTTTCAATACGATTCTCCAGAATTTTACTGAGGATTCTTGCATCTAGCTTCATCAGAGATATTGGTCTGTACTTTTCTTTCTTTGAGGTGTCTTTGTCTTGTTTCAGAATAAGGGTGATGTTGGCCTCATAGAATGAATTTGGCAGAGCTCCCTCTTTATCTGTTTCTCGAAATAACTTGAAAAGTATTGGTATTAATTCTTTTAAAGGTTTTGTAAAATTCTGCTGTATACCCATCTGGTCCTGGGCTTTTCTTGGTTGGTAGTCTTTTGATTGCTTCCTCTAAATCATCCATTGATATTGGTATGTTTAAATTGTGTGTATCCTCCTGACTCAGTCTGCACAAATCATGTAACTTAAGAAATTTACCGATGTCTTCATATTTTCTGTTTTATTGGAATATAGGTTTGCAAAATAATTTCTAATTGTCTTCTGTATTTCTGTAGCATCTGTTGTGATATTGCCTTTTTCATCCTGTATGTTTGTAATTTGAGTTCTCTCTCTTCTTCTCTTCATTAGCATGGCTAAGAGTCTGTTGATCTTATTTATTTTTTCGAAGAACCAACTTTTATTTTTGTTAGTTTTTTTCAATAGTTTCTTTTGTTTCAATTTCATTGGTTTCCACT
Source organism: Callospermophilus lateralis (assembly GCF_048772815.1). Taxonomy (NCBI): domain Eukaryota; kingdom Metazoa; phylum Chordata; class Mammalia; order Rodentia; family Sciuridae; genus Callospermophilus; species Callospermophilus lateralis. Next base: position 1,055,830 of record NW_027514392.1, on the reverse strand, counting down.
CTGATTTTAATTATTTCTTGCCTTCTGCTACATTTGCTGTTGTTTTGCTCTTCCTTTTCTAGGGCTTTTAGATGAAGTGTGAGCTCATTTATTTGTTGGTTTTTGCTTTTTTTGATGAATGACCTCCAGGTGATGAATTTCCCTCTTAAAATTGCTTTCATTGTGTCCCATAGATTCCGATATGTTGTGTCTGTATTTTCATTTATCTCTAAGAATTTTTTGATTCCCTCCTTTATGTCTTCTGTAACCCATGGATTATTCAGTAACATATTGTTTATTTTCCTAGTGATGTAGGATTTTTCCTTCCTTCTTTTATCATTGATTTACAGTTTCATTCCATTATGATCAGATAAAATGCATGGTATTATCTCCACCTCTTTATATTTACTGAGTGTTGCCCTATTGCATAATATATGCTCTATTTTTGAGAGGGATCCATGTGCTGCTGAAAAAAAAGTATATCCACTTGATGATGGTTGATATATTCTATATATGTCAGTTAAGTCTAGGATATTGATTGTGATATTGAGTTCTATATTTTCTTTATTCAACTTTTGTTTGGAGGATCTGTCTAATGGTGAGAGAGGTGTGTTGAAGTCACCCATAATTATTAGGTTGTGGTCTATTTGATTCTTGAACTTGAGAAGAATTTGTTTTATGAATATTGCAACACCATTATTTGGTGCATAAATATTGATAATTGTTATGTCTTGTTGGTGAATGGTTTCTTTTAACAGTATATAATGTCCTTCTTATCCCTTTTGATTAACTTAGTCTTGACTTCGATTTTATTCTATATGAGGATGGCCACCCCTGCTTGCTTACGAGGACCGTGTGCATGGTATAAATTTTCCCAACTTTTCACCTTCAGCCTGTGTATGTCTTTTCCATTCAGATGTGTCTCCTGGAGGCAACATATTGTTGGATTTGTTTTATTAATCCAAGTTACCAGCCTATGTTGCTTTATTGGAGATTTTAAGCCATAAACGTTTAGAGCTACTATTGATGTATGGTTTGTACTTCCAGCCATGTTTAATTATTTATCTTTGTTTTTAATTTACTTTGTTTCTCCATGATTAGCTTTCCCCCTGCACTCTGTCATTACCCAGTCACTTCCCACTGATGGTTTTGGTTGTTGTTTTTCATTTCTTCCTCATGTAGTGTTTTTCTCAAGATGCTTTGCAATGCTGGTTTTCTGGCTGCAAATTCTTTTAGCTTTTGTTAATCATGAAAGATTTTTATTTCATTTTCGTACCTGAAGGTTAATTTTGCTGGATCCAGAATTCTTGGTTGGCATCCATTGTCTTTCAGTGTTTAAAATACGTTGTTCCAAGATCTTCTCGCTTTCATCAACTGTGATGAAACATCCTTTGTTAACCTTATTGATTTACCCCTGAATGTAGTCTGCCTCCTTTTTCTTGTAGCTTTTAATATTTTCTCTTTGTTCTGTATATTAGATATGTTTATAACAAATGTCTTGGTGTTGGTCTACTGTGATTTTTTGTGCTCAGTGTCCTCTATGAATCTACAATTTGTATATCCGTTTCTTTTTTTATTTCTGGAAAGTTTTCTGTAATTATTTCATTCAGTAGGTTACTCATTCCCGTGGTTTGAATCTCTGGACCTTCCTCTATCCAGATGACTCATAAATTTGGTTTTTATATGTTATCCCATATCTCTTGGATGATTTTCTCGTGATTTTTTACCAGCCTTTCTGAGTTGGCTAGACTCTTTTCAAGATGATATATTTTGTCTTCATTATGTGACATTCTGTCTTCTACTTGCTCCACTCTTTTAGTAATTCTCTCAATTGAGTTTTTAATTTGGTTTATCATTTCCTTCATTTCTAGAATTATTGTATGTTTTTTTTTATTATCTCTATCTCCGTATAAAGATGCTTAACTTCTTTTTTTTAATCTGTTCATGTAATTCATTTTCAATGTGTTCTTTCACTGTTTGGATTTGCTGTCTCATATCTTCTTTAAGGTTCCATTCCATCTGTCTAAGGTATTCCTTGAGTTCTTTATATGATCATTTTTCTGATGACTCTAGGTCCTCCTGAGTATTTAGGCTGTCCTTCATTGTTTGTACTCTTTTTCTTTCTTGCTTTCTTATGCTGCTCATGTTACTTCTTGTTCTGTTTGAGTGCTGAGTTACTGATTAGTCTTACAAATTTATTTCATGCTTGGGAGGAAAGATATTAGAAGGGAAGGGAAGAAGTCAATAAGAGAATGAGAGTAGGCAGGTAGAATTCAAGGAAGGGGGAAAAAGAAAATTGAAAAGAAATGAAAAGACAAAAGAAAAAAACAGAAAATAAAGAATGAAAGAAAAATTTAAAATATAATAATGATAATAAAAAAATGAAAATTACAATTTAATAATAATAATAATAATTAATAATAAAATAAAGAAATTTAAAAACTTAAAAACATTAAAAAAGTTAAAGAAAAACAACAACAACAAGAATGAAAATGAAAGAAAAAGAAAAAAAAAACAAAAAAACCCCAAATTTAAAAAATAAATAAATAATGATAATAATAAATGCAGTCATAGAGTTTGATTAAATTCTCTTCCAATAGGTGGTGCTGTGCCCACTGGGCCGAGGTTCTCCTCTCAGTAGGTGGGAACCAATCACTATGCAGCTGCTCTTCCTTCCAGACTGGGCGGTTGTCCAATCCTGACACCCTAGGGCCTTCTCTTGTGTTTCCTCAAGCCATGCCCTGCTCACCTGCGACGCTCACCACAATACTGGCAACACGCCAGGTCTGCTGCTCCTGGGAGACCTGTTTTTATGAATACCTGGGCACACTCTCCCGGTTTGCTTCCCTCAGACCCTAAGTTTGTAGAGCTTGGGGCTGAGATCCCCAAGCGAATTTGTTTGCCCTCCGGGAGCCACACCCCAGTAGCTGGTGCAAGAGACCTCAGTTGTCAGCACTGGTGGGAGCGGTAGCCTGGAGTTCTGTGCCACAAGTCCCGCGCCACTCCTGATTTTCTCGGTCTGGCTATCGCGCTCATGGTAGAGCTGAGAGGGACCCTTACGGGAGAGCTGGGAGGGGCCCTTAAGGATTCCGTGCTGTGTGGAGAGAGATGGCTAGGGAATTACAAACCTGTCGCGCTGGTTTCAATGAAGTTATCTCCTCCATCCTTGACGTCAGTTCTATGCCATGGTGGTATCCCATGCAAATGGTGATCATTCGTTCCCTTTGCCGGGTGACCGATGCAACTGGTGGGTCCTGACTGTCTCTCCCATGCCCCGTTTCAATCCTTTGGCCACTGCCTATGAAGGCTAGGTTGGCTTCTACCTCTGTAAGTTCAGAAGGGCAGACCAGTTATTTCAGCTGGATCGTTAGTGTTGAGTCACGAAACGCAGGCAAACCAGAGGTTGAATGCAACCGATCCGGGCTCGGTGTGTGTTCTGCGTGGCCCAGACTGTTCACCCCAGATTCATGTCAGTGCATCATTGCCTAGTGATCCTGAGCAAACAGTATTTAGACAGTTTATGACTCCCTATTCCAGCGCAGCTGAAGAGGTCAGAGACTTGATCTCTCCATACCCGCCGCCATTTTGGATATCTCTCCATGTGGTTTAAAGTTAACAAATATGTGAATTCCTATCTCCCTTTCTCTGTAGCCTATTCAGCAGATGTGTTTTGATATGCACATATAGAATCCTAACTTGTATCACATGTACATTCTTGTGAGGTGGCTGACTTGGCAGACACAAATTGTGAGAAGAGATCACTATCCTAAACACTGCTGGAACTAAAAATTCAACCAATGGGTGAGCTTCCTAGTTGAACAACATTATACATAAATCCATGTTCAGTAAATTGAATATTTTTGGATCTGTGGATGATATATATATCTCGATCAATTACAATTGGCATATCTATTGCTACTTTTGAATGTCTGTGTGTGTGTTTTGTTATATATATATATATATATATATATATATATATATATATACAATCTCCAGATTTTTAAAATATGAAATATATGTGTCTTATATACACTCCCTAAATTCATTCATGTTCACGTATGTGGATTTATAATCAACTTTTCACAATATTATTCTCAGAAATATTCATCCACCTGAAATACATATTTGTTTTCTAGTACTGAAAACTAACTTCAGTGAATGGTACATACATATCCTAATATTTCTAGAGTTACTGTCCCAGTTTAACATCAAGGCAAGTAGATTCCTATGGTACATGATTTGTATTTTTACGTTCATTTTTATTCAAAACTGGTACATTACTATTTCTTAAGTTTATGCACATCATATGATATATATTTTATCCACAAGTTCGCAAATTTATACGAATTTGTTTCACTTTCAATCACTTCCTGCTTCAGGACACATGTATTCTTCCATCTTTCTTGACTGGTCTCTTCCTGAGACCTCTTTCAAAACACATTATTTTCGATTTCCATAATCACTTTTGAAGCAAAACTCACATCCCCTTCATGATAAATTATAACTCTGATATTTCCAATGGATGTATAACTGGTTGGAATGAATGATTGTATACCAATATCAGATTTCTTATATATTTTCAGATATCAATTCAATCAATTATTTAGAGTAAAACCAGTTATATTATTTATTCACAGTATGGTCTATGCATGCTTTTTTTTTATATTCATAGACACAGTGTACACCTCTTTGTACCCCCAATACTAATTTATATGTCTTCAAAATATTGCTCGCAGAAATGGTGGAAGAAATACGCATGTCACCTGATCTACATATACATTTTATCACAGAAATATTCTGGACACAAAATGCAAAGATCACACTTATGATTGTACCAAAGCCTAAATGGAAAGTAAATATGGATTACTAAAATCATCCATGTCCAAGTTGCCTAATGCTCTCAAATGTCAATCCTATTGGTGACTACATATTTGTTTCCTCTTAAGATTATATATTCAAACTCAACCCGATTGAAAATGTTTAATCCTATCCCTCACTTTATACATTGCCTGATTTCATAATGTCTCTATTGCCATCTGCTTTCTTACATATTTTCCACAGTTCACCACTGTGACTGAACCTTCACATGTGCTGACATTTGCTTTCACACTCTAATTGATAACTTATTGCTGAAGAACTTTTTTTCCAAATCCTATACTCACTCTTCTTCCTAAACCTACTGACTATCTTCCTAATCCTACTGACTATCCCTTTTTGACTGGATATTCTCTTCTACATTCAATCATCCGACGTACAAGGTCTTATGCCATTGTATATCGATTTATCTGAGACATCTGTGAGAACGTAATTCAATGGTAAGTATCCCAATCAAGGGCCCAATGATTTTCTGAGCTTCAAATCTTACTTAGATTTATTTTTTCATACATGTATTTCACCTCTATATTCTTATAAATATCGCATGTTCCCAATACCATTAATCATCCAGCAGAATGATTCCTAAGCCAAATGGAAAATGTTATTCACCCTAACCATACACTGTTCCCTCAATCTCATTTTACAGAAGAGCAGGGACAGTGTTGGTCTTACAATACAGAAATGTAGTGGATCTTCCATCTGCTGAGAACCTCAAAGCTCCATGCAGAAATGATCCCTGGAGAAGATGTAGGCAGCTATGAAAGACCTGAGAGAGCAAAAATCATCTTCCATGGCAAACAACCTGGTCAGGATGAAGGGTTGCATCAGAATCAGCCAATCTCTCCTTAATGTAGAGAAGATGGACAAAACCATGCCTGTGTGGAGAGCTGTTACCATTTGCCTACAGGTGATATACCATTCGACCATGTGAAAGTGTGACAGGAAGTAGGGGCAGCCTCCATCTCATGGTACCGTTGGAAGCAATTGTTATGATAAAGTGGTTGCTAAGGCAGTGATCTCATTCAGTTCCTGAAGAAAGTGATCTCATCTCACTTCCTTGGTGATGGAACGCTCTGAACTTGGGATACAGAAAGCCAGGCACCCAGAGCCAGTCCCAGTCCTAGTCCCAGTGGTCTCACTTTTTTGGATTAACCAAGGACAGAGTCAGTCTTTCTTGGTACCTACTGATGTGAGGATGGCCAAATGCCAGGAAAGCTCGGAAGAGGGGCTCTTCCTGAGAAAGCAGGTAGTGGCTCAATCCTGGCTCCTGACAACTTCACAGAGTTGGCCAAGAAGACCAGATCTGAGACAGGACAGGCCATTTTGGGGGATCATAGTATGACCCATCAGTCAGAGCACACACCGGACAGTCACAGACCTATTTGAGGGAAGGAGGTGCCATTGTGGGTGTGGGTGTGGGTTTGTGGTTTTGTCTCATGTTCTGAGAATAGGTAGGAAAGGCGGTTTGTTTGATTTGGAGTGAACAGTTTCTAGTAAGTCGTTTGACAGCGCAAGTGTTTCTATGTCTGTGTATCCCACTGTGTTTGTACTTGTACACATTAGAAAAGAGAATGCATTAATTGATGTGTCCTGTCTCGTAGAAAGCTTCCCAGCATTCATCCAGCCCAATTTATGAATTGACCATGGCTTGCCTTATTGATGGGCAATACCTGCTACCTTCCTAAGTTGCTGTTTTCTTCCTGAATTATGGCCACTTTCCAGAATAGGCTCATGGATTTGTGTCCAAGATATGTACTACCTCCAAGCTCGGTGACATGGCCATGTACTGGATAGCTGAAGGGAATGGCGAGCATCTCAGAAAACTCAGATATCAGTGTGACCAGTAAAGTCTCAGTGGAGAATCCCTGCTTTGGGCCATTTGCTTACCTATTGTTCTGTTGCCCTGAGAGTCAGGAAGGTTTTTGTCTCAGGCCACAGCTTTTTGAATCCTGAAGAAAAGATTTTTCAAATGGAAATTAATAGGATTCACCTTTGGCTCTTTTCTTAATTGATTTGGAAAGAGGTGTGTCTGAATCAGCCTCTTGGCCCAGTGTGATTCTTTGACTTAGATACTCAGCACCTGATGGATCTAAAGAAAGATCCCATGTGTGCATCCAAATCCAAAATGGCAAAAAGAGCAGTCATTGTGGATGAAGTCTTTTGCCTTCCTCTGTAAGGTTTCTGAATTCCATCAAGTGAGAATAGGGATCATTTGGGTCAAATGATTTCTTCAAATTAATTCAGAAGCTTTCCAATAGGTGCTTGGGTTTTCTCATCTCTCCAATTTACATAAAGAATATGTACCCGACACTCGGTAGGCCTCAAATTGGTGAAACAGAGCAATATTAAGGTCAGGCCTATTTGATCACTCCTGGTACACAGGAAGGATGTACAGGCCACCGGGAATTTAGGCAAATGAGGGCAACGGAGCTTATTTTGGACACTGTCTTGGGCTATGCTAATGCTCTCAAATGTCAATCCTATTGTTGACTTCATCTTTGTTTCTTCCTAAGCTCATACATTCAACCTCAACCCTGTAGAAAATATCTAATCCCATAACTCACTTTATTCTTTTCCTGATTTCCTAATGTCTCTATTGATATCTGCTTTTCTACATATTTTCCCCTGTTCATCATTGTGACTGACTCTTCACTTGTGTTGATATTTACATTGACTCTCTAACCAAAACCCTATTGGCAAAGAACTTTTGTTCCAAATCCTATACTCACTTTTCTTCCTAAACCTACCAACTATCTTCCTAATCCTACTGACTATAACTTTTTGAATAGATGTTCTCTTCTACATTCAATCATCCAAGTAATGTTTGGGCGAGTGCCGGAGAAAGAGACCACCAAGAGACTATCTCATGCAACAGCAAAGGTTTTATTGGGGGTCCAGCATGCTGGGGCTCAGAGCTCACTTGAATAGAGCAGAGAGACCTGACAACAGCTTAAGCAGAGCTTATATACTTTCCTTGCAGAGGGCAGGGATGGAAGTTCATTGATGGGTCAGGGAGAGTGGATGGTTTGTATTCAACTGGGTGAGGGAGTACATTCTGCAGTTTGGTAATTGGGGGCAGCATATTCTGGGAACAAGATTAGCAAACAGTTCTCAAGATTTCAACAGTGTTTTGTTATGCATACAGAAAAACAGGAAGTGACAAGTACATATTTTATTAACCTTTCATTCCCCACTTCTTCTTCTGGCTACTTTTAATCATAAAAGTGATCATTGTGGGGTGTCACATTCTATGTCTGCTAGTGGGGTATTACCATAAGTTTAATTTGTCCAATTTGAGCTTGGAGAAAAGAAATTACACGGTTGAGAAAACAGGGTTTTATAGTTAGCAATAATATGAGGATTATTATTGGACTGGCTAGGGTTGATAAAAACGTAGTTAACCAGGGGGACTGTGTAAAAAAAGACTCAAACTACCATTCTTGGGCCTCTCTCTCTCTCGTTGTCGCTCTTCAAGGCATCTTTTTAATTTACTCATAGATTTTTTTTTACAACTCCAGTATTGTAGACATAAAAACAACATTCTTTCCTCAATGAAGCACAAAGGCCCCCTTCTCTCATGAAAAGGAGGTCCAACCCTCGACTGTTCTGTAAAACAACTTCAGAGAGAGAGGTTAAAGATTCGTTCAAAGCTGTGATGGAGGTTTCTAATATCTTTAATTTTTGATCTATTGCTGCTTTGGGTCATTTGTTGTGTCCCATGGGCCAGAGCAATGGTTCCCGTGCCCTACCCTGCAGTAACTACTATTCGTAATAGAATGGCTAAGGTGAGGGACATATTTTTTCAGCGAAACCGTGTTCTATGCCCCCCTCTTTGATCTTCAAATGAACCTCCATCATGATAGAGCACTCTGGGAAACATCTGCACCATTACACAATTAATCACATCTGTTGACCATTTCATGAAAACATAAACAGTGTTTAAGTATATAGAATTATACTGTTGTAGGGACGGACAAGGCAAGGCACCTAAGATAGCACCAAAGACAGGAAAACAGTCTTTTTTGGTTGCAACCAGATTCAGGGGGCATTGCTTCTGTTGTAATCAATTAATCCCCTGAAACCCAAGTTTAGGTAGTTTCAGAATTTTGTACACAACATGTAAGGAAAGGGGCTCAGAAGTTCAGTCTGCAGAAGTTCACAAAAAGCAGTTTTCGTTTCTGTTTTTTCCTCAGTTTGGGGCAAGTTAACTTTTCAAGGACACCTATGTGGGGGAGAGCTTTTTCTTCCCTTTCTTTTTTTTTCAACCTGCCAGCTGTTTCCATGCAGCCCAGTTTGTAACTTCTTTATCTTAGAAATGTAGCCATCTCTGTGAAGCCCCAGCTCAAGGCCAGAGGCCTTTTTTTCACATATTTGTGAAAAACTATTAAGGGTGTGTCTAGATTAGGAGTGCTGGTTTTTTTTAGCCAGTTTCCAAGGAGACCAGGGCAACACGAAAATAGGAAGTTTATCTACAGTGATCTCTTTTATAGGGACTCTTTTGCTGAAAGTCGTAAATCAGCCATGGTGAAGACTTCTGGAGAAGGTTAATTAAGACTTTTCTGTGGACCTGGTACAGAGGGGGACGTCTTGGATGGCAGTGATGAGAGCAACTTCCGTATATCTGAGAATGAGGAAGGAGAGATGTAAAAGAATATTGGGAGAGGGCTTTGGGATCTTAATAGCAAGAAAAATTTGAGCAGTAGAACAGATAGAACAGAGGGGGAAACGGGAGTGAGTATCCCAAAAAGCCTGTGAGGGACTTTAAATTTTTAGTAACCTGTTTTCAGTGATGACAAAGCAACATTAAAGGCCATTTTCATTACATTTTGGATAAGGGTCTGAGGGTTCTCCTCAGTGGGTTTGAGCTTTGCATTAGCTGGTAAGAGGACCTGGAGGGACCCAGTGCGGGCACTGACAGGAGAAGAGAGTAGTGAGTGAGTGGAGTGGTACCTTAGTACCTGCTACCTCAGCAAGGGGGCAATGGTCTGAGAACTGGCGGAGATTTGGGTTTTTGATCTAGATATTGGAGGGCAGAAATCAAGTTGCTGAGGTGGGAGTGACAGCAGAGAGTCTGGAGCAGAAGGCTGAGGGTAAGCATCTATTGGAGAAGCATAGTTCAGGATGTGAGCAAAGGAGGGAGAAGGCCTCCACATAGGGGAATCTCCTTTTACCCTTTTGAGCACTTTCAGAAGTTTAAAAGGTCATGCAGAATTTGAGGATATAGAGACCCCTCTTGGGGCCATCGGTTTTGGTTATCTAATTGGTAATATGGCCAATGCTGTTTACAGAATTTGATGAGGAGTTTGGGTTCCATCTGGCAGTCCCTGTATGCTCACAGCCCCATGACTTACAGAAGAAGTCTGCTCTCCCCCCCGCACAGCCGTGACTGTTTGTGACTTTGATACTCCGCCGGGCAAACATAGTAATCTAGGCTAGCCAACCTGAATCTGGCTCACGTGTCCCTACATCCATAATGTTTGTTTCCATTTTCTATGGTACCGAAGGGATTTAATGGAATTTTAGTGGGATCCTCTTCATCAGGGATATCTCAATAGGAAAGACCTATAGCCAGCTGACAAATGTCTGGGTGGAGAGATGGCCACCAGGTCCATAAGGGGGCTGTATGTGAGATAGACCATACTTCTTTTCCAGTAGGATTTGTGATCAGCCATCGCTACTTAAGGGGCTGATGAGGGTTAAGACTACTGGTCGTCAAGGGGAGAATAAATGTCTTCCAGGATCTTCTTGACAACCATTTGCTCTGTTTCTTTTTTTTTTCTTTTTTCTTTCTTTTTTTTGTGGGGAAGGCTTCAATCCGTCCTGAAAATGTATCTTCAAAGACTAGAAGATATTTAAGTCCATACCTTGCTGGCTTAATTTCAGTAAAGTCCACTTCCCAGAATTTTCCTGGTATGGTTCCTCGTAGGTGCTTTCCTGCAGGAAGCTTGGAAGGGTAAGTATTAACCAATTGATGGACCTGACAGGCTTTTGTTACCCATTCAGTTATTTTCTTTCACTGTGAGTCGGTTAGTGGAAAACTCTGTTCTTGATCTTTCAGGAATGAATGCAGTTTCTTTGAACAAAGATGAGTGAGTTGATGAACATTTGCTACTGACATAGTTAGAGCCATGATTATAGGAGTGTTTACTGAAGGATTTAGAAATTCCACTTGGGGGCCTTCAGGGTTAAAAGTTATTTTGGCCCAGAGCTTGGTGAGCAGATCTCTGCCCATCAATGGGGCCAGGCATTCTGGGATTACTAGGAAGGAGTGATGGATTTATCCTTTCCCCTGGTCCATGGTCCCCTTAGTTGTCAAAGTCTGATATTTACTGCATTTAGACCCTGGAATTAGAGACCTTTTATTTGATAGAGGGCCCAATGGGGCCTTAAGGGCTGAGTATATTGCCCCTGTATCTACTTCAAAGTTTACTGGGGTCCCCCCACTTCAAAAGTTACCCTGAGGTCGGGGAGAGGATCTGAGCCCCGACTTTCTTAGTCATCCTCCAGAGTCAGAATGTCTGGCTGGCGTGGCTGTCTCTTTCTAGGGCACTCTTTGGCCCAGTGTCCTTTTTCTTTAGAGTAGGCACATTGATCTGAGGCCAGGGGTGGCCTCTAGTGTGGGCCCAGGTATCCCTTTCTGTCTCTCTGTTTCTTAATTTCTGGCCTGTTTGTTGTTGTGACCAGGACCTTAGTCAATGCCTTAGTCTGTCTTTTGCTTCTCTCATCCTCCCTTTGCTCCCTTCTCTTCCACAGTTTCACTCTTATAGTATACCTTGTTGGCTTCTCTAACTAAATCTCTCAAAATCATATCTTGTAATCCATCTAAGCATTGTAACTTTCTTTTAATATCTAGGGCAGCTTGCCCAATAAAGGCCATTGTGACAGATGCCTTTTGATCCTCTGCCTGAGGATCGAAAGTAGTATATCTCCTATATGCCTCCATAGTTCTCTCTAGGAACATAGAGGTAGATTCACCAGACCCTTGAATAATCTCTCTTACCTTGGCCAAATTATTTGGTCGCCTAGCGGCCACTAAGATACCCACTATTAGAGCCCGGTGATAAGTGGACAGATGCTCCCTACCTTCAAATGTGTTGGGGTCCCACTTGGGTCGTTTCAAGAGAAAGCCGGCTTTGATTATGTTGGGAAGTTGTGTTGGTCACCCATCTAGTCCGAGGATATTGTTTTCTAGCATCCAGGAGGATTCTCTTTTGTTCCTCTGTCATGAAGAGAGTCCCTATGAGTTGTTGGCAGTCATCCCAAGTAGGCTGGTGTGAAAACATCAATGACTCAACCAGACCTGAGAGCCAGGTTGGGTCCTCGGTAAAAGGAGGATTGTTATTTTTCCATTTATATAGATCTGAAGAGGAGAAGGCCAATACTGGTAGGCTTGCATTTTTCCTCCATGGCCGTTGTCAATCATTGGCCCATAGGAATGGAGTGGGAGCAACACGGGAGTTTCAGGGTTTTAAATCATTTGACGCTGTCGAGTTCCTTTAGCCAGGCCAGCTTCCTCCAGGGTAGGAGGGGCTGTGTGTGCTGCAGGGGAGTTATCTGGAGTGCGCTGGGCTGGCTTATCTTTCTCCAATGGCGGAGAGGCTGAGTCAGCAGCAGGGGAATCACTTAGAGGGTGTTGGGGGTTGTGGGATGAGGGTAGAAGATAAGGAGGGGGATGAGAGTCCAGTAGAGTCAAATCTTGTGACTCAGGGAGAACAGAGGGTGGAGGAGGAGGATGAGCAGAGGGTTTGAGAGATCGTGGGGAAAAGAGTAGGAGCGGGGACATGGCAAGGAAAGGCTTCACCCATTGAGGAGGAGATTTGCAGAGGTCCTGCCAAGTTAAGATATATGGCTGTTGATCGGGACGGCTATGTGGCCCTGGCTGTAAGACAATATCTCTGACTTATTAAATTAGTGCGAAGTAGAAAGATCCTTCTAGGGGCCATCCGAATGCAAAGGTGGGCCATTCTGAGGCACAGAGAGTCTGCCAGGTCCAGCGTTTTACTGAAAAAGAAAGATTCTGAGCCCTTAAGCGGACTTTGGTCCAGTGATCAAGGTCAGAGACAGAGGCATTGAAGTGACCTGTCCCATAATGAAAGATACACAAACAGTAAAAGCAACTCTCACGACACAGACAAGACAAGATAATAAAGACAGGCAATGAACGTCCAACACTGAGACCAAGACTGAGCAGCCGGCAAAACCCGATGGGCTGGCAATACCGAATCTGAAACAAAACATCACTGAGTCGAGGAGACTATTGTTCCTTGATTCCCGAGTCCTCTGTGGCGTCCCCCAGAGCCTGTGGCTCTGTGACACATCTGCCAGCCACCGTCAAAGAGAGCTCATGCAACTTCATCAACAGCCATTTTGCCAAGCCCTAACCTGAAACCTGAAACCAGAAAGAGGCGCCTTACTTTCCCTGAGAGTAGCCCATTGAGGTCTCTCTTCCGCCCCTGCCGGATCTCGAAGGAACCTCCATATATAAAGGTCGGGAGAGCGTTGGGGGAAGAGACCACCAAGAGACTCTCTCATGCAAAAGCAAAGGGTTTATTGGGGGTCCAGCATGCTGGGGCTCAGAGCTAATTTGAATAGAGCAGAGCTCATATACTTTCCTTGAAGTGGGCAGGGAGGGAAGTTTATTGATGAGTCTGGGCGAGTGAGCAGTTTGCGTGCAACTGGGTGAGGGAGTACATTCTGCAGTTTGGCAGTTGGGGACAGCACATTCTGGGAAAAAGATTAGAAAACAGTTCTCAAGATTTCAACAGTGTTTTATTAAGCATACAGAAAAACAGGAAGTGACAAGTACCTATTTTATTAACATTTCACAACCAACTCTACTTTGCCAGATTTCCTAAAGTCTCTATTGATATCTGCATTCCTACATATTTTCCCCAGTTCTGCATTGTGACTGATTCTTCACATGTTCTGACATTTACATTCACTGTATACCCGAAACCCTATAGCTAAAGAACTTTTGGTCCAAATCCTATACTCACTCTCCTATATAAACCTACCGACTATCTTCCTAATACTACTGATTACTCCTTTTTGACTGGAAGTTTTCTTTTACAATCAATCATCCAAGTTACAAGGTCCTATGCAATTATATATCAATTTATCTGAGACATCTTTGCAGAACATAATTCAAAGCAAAGTATCCCATCTGTGCAGAAAATAAATCAAAGCTTAATACCGAAATCAAGGGCTCAATGCTTTTCTGGACTTCAAATCTTACCTAGATTTCTGTTTTCATACTCATATATTTCACCTATATATTCTTGTAAATATTGCAGGTTTCCAATACCATTATTCATTCAGCAGAATGATTTCTATTCAAAATCGAACCTGTTATTAACCCTAACCATACACTGTTCCCTCAATCTAACATAAGAGAAGAGCAAGGACAGAGTTGGTCTTAAAATACAGGAATGAAGGAAATCTTCCAACTGCTGAGAAACTAAAAGGTCCATGCACAAATGATCTCTAGAGAAGATGTAGGTAGCTATGAAGGAACTGAGAGAGCAAAAGTCATCTTACTTTGCAAACAACATGGTCAGCATGAAGTGATGTGTCTGAATCAGCCTCTCTCTTCTTTATGTAGAGAAGAAGGACCAAACCAGGCCTGTGTGGAGAGCTGTTCCCAGTTACCAATGGTTGATATACCATCCTAACTTGTGAAAGTGTCACATAAAGTAGGGGAAGCCTCCATTTCATGGGACCTTTGGAAGTAAATGTTAAGACAATGTGGTTGCCAAGGCAGTGACCTCATTCAGTTCCTGAAGGAAGTGACCTCACCTCACATCCTTGGTGATGGAACTCTCTGAACTTGGGATCTAGGAAGCCAGGAACACAAATCTAGTCCCAGTCCCAGTCCCAGTGGTCTCACTTCTTTTGATTTACCAAGGACAGAGTCAGTCTTTCTTGCTACCTACTGATGTGAGGATAGCCAAATGACAGGAAAGATCTTAAGAGTGGCCTTTCCTGAGAAAGCAGTAAGTGGCTCACCGCTGTCTCCTGACAACTTCACAGAGTTGGCCAAGGAAACCAGATCTGAGACAAGACAGGCCATTTGATGGGAACATAGTATGGCCCAGCAGTCAGAGGACACACACGATAGTCAGAGACCTACTTTGAGGAAAGAGGTGCCTTTGTGGGTGTGGGTGTGTGTTTGTGATTTTGTCTAATGTTCTGAGAATAGGTAGGAAAGGCGATTTGTTTGGTTTGGAGTGGACGGTTTCTAATAAGGGTTTTGACAAGGCGAAGGTTTCTATGTCTGTGTATCCCACTGTGTCCATGGTTGTAGACATTAGAAAAAAAGAATGCAGCAATTGATGTGTCCAGTCTAGTAGAAAGCTTACCAGCATTCTTCCTGCCCAATTTATGAATGGAATGCGGCTTGCCGTATGGATGGGTAACACCTGCTATCTTCTTAAGTTCCTGATTTCTTCCTGAATTCAGGCCACTCTCCAGAATTGGCTCATGGTTTTGTGTCCAAGATATGTACCACCTCCAAGCTCTGTGACATGGCCATGTACAGGATAGCTGAAGGGAATGGCGAGCATCTCAGAAAACTCAGATATCAGTGTGACCAGGAAAGTCTCAGTGGAGAAACCCTGCTTTTGGCCTATTGCTAACCTATTGTTCTGTTGCCCTGAATGTCAGGAAGGTCTTTGCCTCATGCCACCCCTTTGTGAAGACTGAAGAAAAAGTTTTCAAATGGAAATTAATGGGCATCTCCTGTGGCTCTTTGCTTAATTGCTTTGGAAAGGGATGTGTCTGAATCAGCCTCTTGGCCCTATGTGAGGTTGTGGCTCAGATTCTCAGCACCTGATGGATGTAAAGAGAGATCCCATGTGTGCATCCAAAACCAAATTGGTCAAAAGAGCAGTCATTGTGGATGAAGTCTCTCGCCTTTATCTTTAAAGTTCTTGAACTCGATCAAGTGAGAATAGGGATCCTTTGGGTCAAATGAGTTCTTCAAAGACCTGCAGAGGTGCTTGTGTTTTCTCATGACGGCAAATCACATAAAACTATATACCTGATACTCAGTTTTCCACAAATTGGAGAAGCATAGAAGTATTAACGTCTAGCATATTTGATCAATCCTGGTTCACATGAAGGGTGTCCAGACCACCCTGATGTTACACCAATGAGGGCAAGGGAGTTATTTTGGCCACTCTCCTGGACTCCGTCACTCATGGAAACCTACAGCCAGAGGTTATGATTAGTGTCTATATGGAAGAAGATGAGGGCCATATGGGAGTGTTTTGGTTTTAATTTTGGTCATTTGTGTCCGGTTGGAAGACATGACTGAGAAAACCTGGGCTTGAACTCTGGTGTGATTCCCCTTATAGACTGAGTTCTGGAACTGACTTCAGAGAAGTATTGCCATGAATTTTGTTGGGATTTTAGGAGGCCACCTATGAGAATCACCCTTGGAAACAGAGATCTAGGCCCAGGGTGGCTTTCCAAAGAGCCCGGGAAATCTCAGCCAGGATATCACATGATTTTATTCTGAAAGACTTGGCATCCATAGTTGAGAGTCACAACACCCATGGACGTCACATTGTAGACCTCAATGGGCCTGGCTTCATGTGACCTTTTGGCCACTCTTTGGGAAGCCTTGCCTGTGAGAGTTCTCCAGAGCATTCATTGAAATGAGCTTCCTCACCATTTAATGGTTCCTGAATGAATTGAAACCCACAGTGCCTCCAACGTCATCTTTGAAAAATGCCTTGATAAATACCATGAAATTTTTGAAATTTCCATGACCAGGTGGCACTGGAGAACCTTTGGATGTTGCTGATCATGAGTGTACCAGACAGTGCCTTGATTGACTGGGCTTCATGAAAATGGTGTAGAATAGAGATGCCAGTAAGTTGGAACCTGCTGAGTAATGTGCCTAGAGCAGTGGTGGGAAGGTGTGTGATAAAAAATTTGTTTTTGGGCCATGTGGATCTGCCATTGGCTTCCAAATGGCTTGTGACTGACATGGTGCAGCCAGCAGACCCTTACATGAAAAGGCATCTTGTTATATGGAGATGTTTCCGGGCAATGTTCAGAATCAGGTTGCTATGGACATGGGGCCAAGCTATGTGCGTTAGAAGCCTGGTTGGTGCATTCTCCTGCAGACGCTGACTCACCACACATGACAGATTTGCCTCCAGAACTGTGTCCCAGTTGAACTCCTTTAATTTCATGAAGCAATTGCCAAAGTCTCAGTGCAGCAGCAAGAAACACCACAAAAATAGAAGATGACCAAATGGTTTCACAGTCCACATGAAAAGACACTTATCCCCCAATGGTCACCGTTTACTTACAAAGAGAGAATTCAGCACTGCTGCCTCATGTTTCTTTGGAAAATAAGAAACCATTTCCTCCAGGTCACATAGATGCAGACACAGATTTGATGGTCTCACTAGAAAGCAGCTAAAGCTCCTGACAACAACATATATTTCAAATGCCCAACCTCAGAGGCAATTTCTCAAGAAGTATTTAGGCCAGCAGAGCTCCATGTTTATGGAGTTTTTACCCTGTCCCATACTTTTGGAAACTCCTCTACCACTGCCAAGGTTGTAAACCCCTGAGCATATTCCATTCCATATATATATTCACAGATTTTCTAACTCTTCTCCTCTAATTGTGTCTTACTTTGGGCCAAGGTAATGTCAAGGAATTGTTCTGGATGAGAGTGGGAAGATTTTGTTTAGCACATATTTGTATACACATTGGATTCCTTTTTCTATTTTACATTTGAAATACTGAATCCCTGACACTAACACATACCCTAATAGATTCTGAGTACTAATCATAATATGATGGAGAAAAATAACCGAAACAGAATAGAAATACAAGCAGTTCAGAGGAGGCATGTTGTATTTTTGGACTTGCGTTTTGCATTATATAGGGTAGGAGTTATAAATCTAGTCCATTTTTAATTGAAATAGTTCTCCATGTTCTTTTAATGTTAACAAATATGTGAATTCCTGTCTCCCTTTCTCTGTAGTCTATTCAGCACATGTATTTTTATATGCACATATAGAATCCTACCTGGTATCACACGCAAATTTTCATGAGTTACATGACTTGGCAGATACAAACTGTGAGAAGAGATCACTCCTCCTAAACGATGTAGGAACTGAAAATTCAACCTATGGGGGAGCTTCCTAGTTAAAAAAAGTTATACATAAATCCATATCGACTAAAATGAATATTTTTGGATCTGTGGATGATATATATTTCACTGTGTAATTAGATTGGCATATATATATATATATATATATATATATATATATATATATATATATATATATATATATATATACTCTCCAGATATTTCATAATATTTAACATATGTGTCTTATTGTACACTCCCTAAATTTATTCTTGTTCATATATGTGGATTTATAATCAAATTTTCACAAGATTATTCTCAGAAATATTCATTCACCTGAAATACATATTTGTTTCCTAGTA